>NC_056728.1:886882703-886967703 GCF_019279795.1 Protopterus annectens | reverse complement strand
GAAAAGCAATTTCAGAATCATATATCTACCCAAACAGTTGTTGAATATGCAAAGCTTTGAGTTTCACCAAGGATTGCCCAGCCTTATACACAACATTCATCCAACCTAATCCACAAACTCCTTCATTAATATCTAGCACAGAAAAAAACTTTCTGTTCAGAAACAACTAGTGATCATCAGAGCATTTGCAACAGTCAGAAGCAGATGGCATTATCTACACATATATTGCTTTAAAACTTGAAGGTGTGTACATATTTTAAACTTGACTTCACTAAGTCACCAAGTTATTAACCCATTCATGTAAGTCAGCTTGCTAATCACATCCATGCTCTCCAAATGTTTTAGTTCTGCTCACTTCTGCATCTGTCAGTCACTGGAACTCTTCTGTGCACAATTATAAGTGTCACTGCCTCACAGGAAGTCTTTAGCAGTTTATGGAGAGATGGTTTACACCAGTAAACAATGCAGAGGAACCTCATAGGTTCATAGGTGTGTACTAGGCCAATGACCCTGGAGCATTTACAAGCTTAGCCCATAGAAGTGCTCTTGCATCATGCCACCATTAGTTCCCAGTGCCTCTATCAAACAGAGCCACTGGATTGATCCCCGGGGTGAACTTTCTATTTTCCATCCACTCATCAAGATTTCTCTTGAAAAAGGCCAGTGAGGTGCTCTGCTTGACATGTATGGGAAGTCTGTTCCAGAGCATGGGCAGTCTCTGGGTTATGAAATTGTCCCTCCAGCATGTTCTGTTGATTGTGGTAATGAGGCTGAGGTCCCTGGACCATGTGGTGGAGAGATTGGGATTTCTTTAGGTGTAACATTTCTAACAGGGCTGGGTCAGACATGGCTTTGTAAGTCAAGCAGAGATCACCTCTTAATAGACAATATGAGACAGAGAAAAGCTGGAGTTTTTTGAGTCTGTCCATGTAGGGTATGTGTTTAAGGCCTAGGATCCTCTTTGTGAAATTCTTTTGTGGCCTTTCCAGCTATTGCAGATTTTTAGTGAGGTACATGCCAAATGAGGCATTATAATCGATGAGTGGTCTAATGAGGGATGAGTAGAGAGATTATGACCTCTTTATTCCTGGATGCAAAACTCTTGGTAATGAGATGTGCCACATAGAAGGACTTTCTGACCACAGTGGCAATGTGGTGGTCGAAGGAGAGATTGCTATCAACCTGTGTCCCCAGATCTCTTATAACTCCTTCAGTGTTCAGTGAGCTATCATCAATGTGGTAATTAGTGGGAACTGAGTTTTTCCCAAAGGGAATGATGATGCATTTTTTGACATTAAGTTTAAGACCATGGATGTCCTTCAAGGATGCATCTGCAGTCATAACATAGTGGTTGTCCTGCCTCAGGCAGCCCTTCGGTCGGCCGGATTCCAAAGTCTGGGTCTGGCCTCGGCTGATGTCGCACTTTCCCCGATGTCAGAGCGTCTGGGGTATAAAAGCATCAGCCGACGCCATTTTCCTCAGTCTTTCTTGCCGCGCGGTGCCCGAAGCAGAAGCTGTTCGCGAGTGCCGGTCGGTCAGATCCAGTGAATTCAGCTACCGAAGACTTCGAAAAAAGCAAAGTACCCCATTGGGGACTCTTTCTTGCCTCAGCCGATGTCAGACAAAGTAAATAATTGTTTAACTTGTGGGAAACAAATACCTCATAAGGATTTCCATTCCTACTGCCTTCCTTGCTTAGGCCCAGACCACGACTTATCGGCCTGTTTAGCCTGTGCTTCCTTCAACCGACGAACTCTTAGACGTCGGTCATAGTTTGCTGTGGAATCTTTTGGTGCCTCTTTTGCTTATAAAATGCCGTCGGAGACTCCGACTACGCATATTGTGAAAAAACGGAAGGAAAAGGACCGACACTCACGGCCCACGGTTTCGGCTGAAACCACGGCTAGGCCTACTGCGAGTGTCTCGGTTTCGGCCAAAACCGAGTCCTCAGAGATTCCTTCTTCCGAACCCATACATCCGACCACCGAGGCCCGGGAGGCCCCGGCTGAGTCGGCTACCGAACTTCCTACTGAAACCAATGTTCAGGAAATGTCCGACACCATACCTTTGGACATTTCTACTCCTGCACGTGGAGCAGCTAGGCCCCCTGCTTCCATGTCCATTAAGGCCTTTTCCAGGGCTAAAGCTACCAAACTATCTAAAGCTTTGCCTACCAAAACTACCTCCCAGAGGCCTTCCTCTAGTTCACAGATCCTCAGCCTTGCAGAGGACCTTATTTCCTTAATTAGGGGTTCACAACCTCACCCAGACAGGGCCTCTCACCCTCCTCCGGATAAAAGGCCCAGGACTGACCCCTCTGACCCACACTCTTCAGATGATTCCACGGATGGGTCTGAGTTGTCAGACCACCAGGAGGGGGCTTACTCACCTTATGAGGATTCAGATGCTGAGGAATCCATCCCTTCGGCCTCCCCTCCTGAAGAGTTTTCCTTCGGTGAGACTCTACTCTCCATGAGAGAGCATTTTCAATGGCAAGGTCAGGATTTCTCTGATTCTAGAAAAAGATTAAGGACCTTTTTGCATTTGCCTCAACATAGGCCCTTAGCTATACCTCCTGTTCTGAATGTAATTGATGATGTGTACAATGATGTCAGTACAGCCCCTGATACTCTTTCTCCGGCCCCTGCCAAACCAGACAGATACTACAGGGTCCCGGATTCTCATTTCCATCTGTATAAAGCCCATTCTGCAGACCCAGAAACTATTTCTCAGGGCCCTAAAGGGATTGCGGCCGCTACTGCCAAAAATCCTCTACCCTCTGATAGAGAGTCTAGAGCTTTAGTGAGATGGGGAAAGAAGGTATATACTTCTGCAAATCTTTCTGTCAGGGCATTAAATTGTCAATTTCATATGATACAGTACCAAGAGTATTTGTTAGATTAACTGAATAAGAAACTTTCTTCTCCTGAACCCCTAGACCGTAAATCCCTTCAGGATTTGGTACACAATTCACAACAGGTTAGTAATCATTTCTTAAAATGCGGCTATGATGCACTGGAGGCTTCATTTAGATCAGCTATGACTGGGGCAGTTATTCGTAGGCATGCCTGGCTGAAGGAACAATCTTTGCCAGACCGTGTTAAAGCTAAACTCCTGGATGCTCCAATGGAGAAACAAAATTTATTTGGCTCCTCTGCTCAGGAGATCTTAAAAAAGGTTGAAGAAAAGGCAAAATCTGTGCAAACAGTTAATAATTTCCTGCAAGTACAACCACCGAGATTCAGCAGAAACTGGCCTACTAAGAATTGGTCCTTTCCAGACTCAGACAGAGCCCAGAGAGGCAGGAACAGGCGCCCTAGAGGCAGAGGTCAATCGAAGGGCTCCTACAGAGGCTGTCAGTGGAGTAGTGCAACAGCAACAACAACAACTACTACACCAGGACAGGCTCAATGACTTAACTCTGATTTCGCCTACCAGGGAACAACTGGAAGCACCCTTGGGCGGAAAGCTGGCTTTATTCTCAAAAAACTGGCATTATATTACAAAGGATACATGGACACTGCAAATAATAGACAAAGGATACAGGTTCCACTTCCACACTTTGCCAAAAAGAAACGGAATGCCAAACCTTCCACCAAATCAGAGGGCAGAGGCTATAAGACAGATCAACAACTTACTTCAGATGAAAGCTATAGAACAGGTACCATATTCAGAACAAGGCCAAGGATTTTACTCCAGACTATTCCTTGTACCAAGAAAAGAAAATCAATGGAGGCCTATTCTTGACCTGTCCGCACTGAACACTTATCTCATTGTGCCAAAATTCAAGATGCTGACCCTACAGCAACTTCTTCCCATGTTGGGCAAGGAGTCTTGGCTGGTGACTCTAGATCTCAAGGAGGCATACCTGCACGTCCCTATTCGACCAAGTTGCAGAAGACACCTCAGATTTCTTGCAGGATCAGAGCATTATCAATTCTCAGCATTGCCCTTTGGCTTATCTACTGCACCCAGAGTATTCACGAAATGCCTGGCATCAGTAATTGCACATTACAGACTACAGGGAATTCAAATTTACCCATACCTGGACGATTGCCTAATACAAGCGGACAACAAGGGAAATTTGATAAAGGATTTGGCCTATGCCATACACCTGCTACAGGCCTTGGGATACACAGTCAACATCCAAAAGTCAAGACTAGTACCATCCCAAAGGATAACCTTTTTGGGTGCAGATCTGGACATAACCACCCAAATGGCATTTCTCACAGAAGAAAAACAAAAGCAACTTCCAGAATACTTCATGATTCTGACAAGACAAACTCAGCTTACTGCAAGGAAAATCCTGCAGGCCCTGGGTTACATGGCATCCTGCATAATTCTGATACCGCATGCCAGGCTGCATATGAGGAAATTACAATGGTACCTAAGGAGTGTATGGTCTCAACACAGTCACAGCTTAGAAACCTTGATACCAATCATTCCATGCCTTCAAAAGGAATTTCTGTGGTGGGCTCAGGCCTGCCAGTCCAACAGAGGGTTGCCTTTCAACAAACCAAAAACAAGGCAGACCATCACCACGGACGCCTCAGACCGAGGATGGGGAGCACACATGGAGGGCAAATGTATCCAAGGCCTATGGCCTCAAGGACAGCTAAGCATGCACATAAACCAAAAGGAAATGCTGGCAGTGATGCATGCAATCGAGGCCTTCAAACCCTTCCTCCAACAAGGCCACCTGTTAATAAGGACAGACAACACCACGGTCATGTGGTACATAAACAAGCAGGGTGGCACACACTCTTACCCTCTATGCCGGATGGCTATGAATCTATGGGAACTATGCCTGAATCTCAATATCCAACTACAGTCACAATTCGTGCCAGGGAAAGAGAATACACTGGCGGACAGCTTAAGCAGAACTACCATGGATGCACATGAATGGATGCTGCACCCAGACATCTTCCAACTCATAGCAAAGACATGGGGAATGCCGGAGATAGATCTGTTCGCATCCCCACTCAACCATCAACTGAAGACATTCTGCTCAAGGGCATACCACCCACAAACTTGGAGGGTGGACTCGCTCTCTTTCAGCTGGAAAGCCCTAAAAGTATATGCCTTCCCACCTCTCCCATTGATGTACAAGATTCTACTGAAGATCAGGGAGGAACAGCCAACAGTGATACTAATAGCTCCAGACTGACCAAGGCAACACTGGTATCCATTATTGAGAAGCATGTCTCAGGCAAAATCATGGCCTCTCCCCATATGGCCTCTTCTTCTGATGCAGAACCATTTCAAGACCCTGCATCCCAACTTGAAAACATTGCAGCTAACTGCCTGGAAAATTCCTTAAAGCCCAATCAAACTGTTTTATCTCAGAGGGTGAAGGACATTATCTTGGAGGCTCACAGGCCTTCCACAAGGAAGACATACTCAGCTAAATGGAAGAGATTTCTCATTTGGAGCACATCAAAAGGCTCAGATGTCACAGTGGCAAACATAACACATATTCTAGAATACTTAGCAGAATTGTTCCACAATGGCCTGTCCTATTCTTCCATTAAGATTTATGCTTCAGCAATTTCAGCAGAATACAATGTGGATCCACCTATCTTCTCGCACCCTCTCCTCAGACAATTTCTGAGAGGGATCAAAAATATTAAACCTCCAAGAAGACCCCCTCTACCTGCTTGGGATCTCAACTTTGTGCTGGAGAAACTGACACTTCCTTCTTTTGAACCAGCAGCATTGGCGGATCTACAGTTTCTGTCTTGGAAAACTGCATTCCTTCTGGCAATCACTTCAGCAAGAAGAGTATCTGAATTACAAGCATTAATGGCAGTGCAGCCATTTCTTATTTTCCATCAGGATAGAGTTTCACTAAGAACCAATCCTACTTTTATGCCAAAGGTGGTATCTAGGGTATCCTTGAACCAAGC
Organism: Protopterus annectens; assembly: GCF_019279795.1. Lineage (NCBI taxonomy): Eukaryota > Metazoa > Chordata > Ceratodontiformes > Protopteridae > Protopterus > Protopterus annectens. The sequence goes on along the minus strand of NC_056728.1, from coordinate 886,961,797 downwards.
TATTCACTTGCCTACGTTCTTCCCTAATCCACAGAATAGAGGGGAAAAACTTTTGCACATCCTGGATATACACAGACAACTACGCTACTACTTGGACAGAACAAAAACTAGCAGAAAAACTGACCAACTTTTTGTAGCATATGCTACTGGGGTGCAGGAAAAAGCAATTTCCAAACAGACAATTTCAAAATGGATAGTAAATTGCATTCGATTTTGCTACTCCTTTCATGGAAAGACAGTTCCTGAAAACATCAGGCCTCATTCCACAAGGGCCACGGCCACCACTACAGCCTTCCTACGAGGGGTGGCTACCAAGGACATTTTAGAAGCTGCTACTTGGAGCTCCATGCATACATTTGCCAAGCATTACAATCTACCTTTATACTCCATATCCAGAGCAGGTTTTGCTACTGCAGTCCTGCAGGGGATCTTAACTACACCATCCTTTTCTTAGTGCCTCCTCCCCCAGATTGGCTATGGTATTCTACCCATATGTTATGACTGCAGATGCATCCTTGAAGGACATAGTACAGTTTTGTACCTACCATAAATGTAGATGTCCGATAGGTATGCATCTGCAGTCAGGTTTACCCTCCCTCCTACCCCTCTGTGGTATTCCTAGGGTACTTACCCTTCTTTTAGCTAGCTGGGGGAATCTATTATGGTGTATTTGTTTGTTTATACATGTATATAATTTTGCAAATGTTTGGAACTTTTCTGCATTTATCCAAATTTAGCCCTCCTAGAGGGCACCTGGCATCTGGGGCAAGAAAAACTGAGGAAAATGGTGTCGGCTGATGCTTTTATACCCCAGATACTCTGACGTCGGGGAAAGTGCGACATCAGCTGAGGCCAGACCCAGACTTTGGAATCCGGCCGACCGAAGGGCTGCCTGAGGCAGGACAACCCATATGTTATGACTGCAGATGCATACCTATTGGACATCTACATTTATGGTAGGTACAAAACTGTACTTTTCAACACCAGTCGTTGGTCTCAGTGAGGCCATTCTGTAGGAAGTCTATATCACTTGAGGAGTTAGTAATGGCTTCCAGCTTGCAATTGTCAGCAAATTTGGTCAGCCAGAGTCCCTACGTGTTGGCCTGGACTTCTGAAACAGGAGAGGACCCAGGACCAATCCCTGTGGGGCTCCACTCGTGACTGATCGGCAGTCTAACTTGGAGTCTGCTACTTCCACACTGTGGGTCCTATTTGTGAGTCAAATTGCAACCCACCTAGTGATATAGGGGTTGATGTCTAGTTTGTTGAGTCTATCAATAATTCCTGAGTGGGGAATGGTATCAAAGGCCTTGGCCAGATCAAGATAAGCTGTATGAACCGCCTTGTCCTCATCCACATCTCTGGTGGCTGACTCGAAGAAGTCAACCAGATTTCGTAGGCATGATCTACCCTTCACAAAACCAAATTGTATAGGATCCAGTGTTTGAAGATTCCCTATATCCTTGTTAATTAGGTCCATGATGATGCGCTCCATAGCCTTACATATCAGACTCGTCAGGCTAATGGGGCGATAATTCCCAGGGTCTGTAGCCGCTCCTGCTTTATGGAGAGGGATGACTGTAGCAGAGCGCCATTCTGTAAAATTTTGGGTGTTCTGTTTTTGGAAATTATAATAGGATTCTCAGATGCAAAACATATTCAGAACTGCACTGTTAACTTCAAGGATTTTCCTATGTCTCAATTCTGATTTACACAGTATCACACAGCCTTTGGAAATATACAATAAAATATTTATGTTTTTTTTTTTCTCTTTTTTTATTTCTGGTGTAATGACAATGTAGTGGACATATATTCTGGTCATTTGATTCACATTGCCTCTTTGCAGAGTACAGATATCTTTCTGATACAAACTGAGTATAATGACAGACTGTGAAGCAGTCCTTTGAAACACAGGATTTTAAATCTGTAGCATTGACTATCCTTGCTACTGAGACATTGTGTCAGTCATCAGGTGATACAGTGGGTGTGTCACAACATCTGCCTCACTTGTACTATACCAATTCCATGATGTCATGCAATGGCATATGGTGGAGGAGCATGCATGAGTCTTCCATGGACCACAGAGGAGATAAACACCACTATGCGGGTGCTCTATGACAGATCATTTCCCCAAGTTTCTCGGGATCATTGACTGCATCATTATTGTCATCAAGGACCAATCTGGTCCACACAGTCACTAGTACATAAACCAGAAAACATTCAACTTCATCAACTATCAGGTGGCATGCAATACAAGAATATTATTTATACTATGTCTATGCACCAACTGGGTAGTTCCTGCAGTTCCCACATTTGGCACATGTCTGATCCATGCCAGGAATTTGCATGAGGTGATTTCCCACAGGGACATGTTATTGGTGATGTCCGGCATTCCCCAAAGCCATGGCTTATGACACCAATATGAAACCACTTAAATGACACAGAACCCCACATTGTTGCAGACCTACAGCATTTTTGATCATGTGTTTGGATTGTTGAATGCCTGTTTCGACTGTCCACATTTTTCTGGAGGTACACTGCAGTATGCTCCAGATTCCTGCAGCAAAATATTTGCTGTCTGTGCAGTATTACAATAGGTGGTGGCATGCAGTGCAGACAGTTGTAGCACAGGATCAACATTGCAGAACCAGAAAGACCAGAACCAACTGAGGAAGAAGTCCAGGGTGAGGAGTAATTGGAGGAACCAGCTGCAGAGGAAACCCTATATGAGGCTGAGGTTGGTGCAATACACTGTAGCACTGGCAAAGAAACAACATCTGATCCACAACAATTAGGGACAGATTACACATAAAAAAGATTAAAACAGATGTGTGCAATATTACACACAAGCTATGCAGTACTATGCATTGACTGATTACACTCTGCATCAGACATTACATAATCCATGTTACACAGTAGGGTTGGCATTGGCAAGACATAGTTGATATCATTTGTCAAATGAGATGAGGCATTATGATGTGGATCAGCAATGGCTACATAGGTGGAAGGGGGACAGACCACAGATGTTGTTACAAGGCTGACTGATTAAGAAGTTGGATATACTGTATAGGGGAGGGGTGTAGCAGAGGGCTTGGTGGTCAGATGTTGTGGATGCCTGCACAGAATTGCTGCCAGTAAACACAGCTGTAGCAGAGGGCACAGCATTGTAAAAACATGGATGCACCATTCTTGTAAGTCCACCAGTGGGTGTGAGCCTTAGCCAAAGAGAATTCTCATCATGTAATGGCAATATCAGCAACACCCACTGGCAAGGATGATGCAGATCTTGAAGACCATGACTGTATGGCTATGTACTGTGGAGTGCTACTACTGAAAGGGATGCCCCACTATGCCATACCAGGTTTACCATCAGTAGGTGAAATCAAGGAAGTGATACTGTGTGACCTCGAGATACCTGCCTTGTAAGATTTACCCAAAGTAGAGACAGAGGAGTAGTTTATTTATGTATTTAAAAGTCTGACTGGGTAGGAGCCCATTTTCATCAGAGGCCCACAGAGATAAACTCCAAAGTATTACAGAGCATTTTAAGAGCAATAATTTTACAGTCTTTAAAAATAATACAAAAAACAAATACAGTTTAAATAATCATACCAAATTAGGCATAATATGAAAACATTGGTTAAAAGTAGATGCAAATTATACAACAAATATTTAACAGCTAGAAAAAGTTTAACCTGTTTATAGTGAAATTAAAGTTTAGTTGGTATAATACAAACAGGAATTGCAATACAAAGTGAGAAAAAAGTAGGCCTATGGTGTATTTAGAGAGAAGGCTAAGGGAGAGGAACCGATAGAATTAAGGAAGTGAGTAAAGAAGGGAGAATAAGGCGAAGTAAAGTATGAATAAGTATTTATCCGCATTTAAGGCTATAGTTTATCCTGGTATTGCGCAAGATAAGAGACAGATTTTGGCTAGGAAGTCTAGCAGAATCATTTTAAAGAATGGGAGGGAAGGTAATGACCTGTTGGATCGAGATAAGGAGTTCCAGGCCTTAGCAACATGGTACGAGTACAGACAATGCCCAGCAGATTTGATAGTTTTGTGGACAGAATGTTGTTTCTGCTCATTGGATCATAATGACTGACTAGGAACGTAATTGTGCTTAATGTTATTTAGTTCTGGACAAGCAAATGGATTCTGCATAATTTTGTAAGTGGTAAGAAGATGTGTGTGTTAGTTGATGGGGTAGTCCTAACCAGTTTAGGCTTTTTAAAGATACACAGTGGTAGGTTCTGAAAGGAGTATTAACTGCAAATTTAGCAAACTTTTTATAATATTGCTCAAATTTTTATTTTCGTGATGCCTGGAGTTTACTAAGGATGGGAGTGCCATAAAGAAGTGTGGAGAGAAGATGTGGACAGCACAGTGGTGCAATCGTAGTACTGTTACCTCATAGCAAGAGGTTTGATTCTCAGCTGGGGTGCCGTCTGTGCAGAGTCTGCATGTCCTTCTCTCTGTTCATGTGGATTTTCTCCCACATTGCAAAGACATGCATCCAGAGTGCTTCTCCCTGGGCCTCTGCTGAAAATTGGCTTTGTTCCAAATCAGACTTTCCTGGTAAATAAATAAGTCACTGCAAGTGTAGTTTTAGTTGCGTCAGTGAGAACGCTTTTGCTTTATAAAGCATCTTCTGGTTTTTGGTGAGTTTTTCATATGCAATTCTGTACATGCAGGTCAAAGTTAAGATTATCATCCATTATTCCTAATAATCTTCTATGAAAGTGACTTCAGTGGTTGTATTGTGAAGAGAGAGGACTTTAAATTGTGTTTTTTTCATGGGAAAGGGATTTGGGGTAGTTTGTTTTTTTAAGGGTTGAGCATGAGTTGTGAATTACAAAGCCATGTTTCAGGTGCTGTTAAAGCTTCCTTCATTATTTTTTGGAGGTGTGCCATGTTATTAAATGTGCAAATGAATGTGGAGTAATCTGTGTATTGTATTAAGGAGGCTTGTTGCGTGGATGTGTGGATAGAGTTGGTGAGAATGTTAAAGAAGAGGTGACCAAGGATAGAGCTTTGTGGTACACTGGTGGTGACTGGGAGGTATAGCGAGAGGGTGGAGTCCCATTTTACTGTCTGATACCTATTGGATAGGTAACTTTTGAACCATAGAAGGGTGGGCTGAGAGAGACCTAATGAGGACATTAGTTACCACATTAACTCTGGCAGTTCTGGAAAAACAAAGAGGCAGGAAGCTCCATAGAGACAGCAATGGCTGTCAGGTAGATATCCAATGACCTGAGCAGATAATCCAGGCAATGTAGTCTCTCATGTGTGTCATCATGAATGCAGCTCAGTATGCTAATCATATCTGCCATAAGACTAGTAGTATCCATCTGTAACTGGATGACTGACCTGCAATTAATTGACTAATGCCCAATGTGACATCTAGTTCAGGCAAAGGGTGGGAGATATCCAGCTGATGTCCAATGGGATGCTGCTCTATAGTGCAGTTGTCGGGCTGAGTGGTGTCACAGCTGGCCATTACAGTACAGCATGCTGGTGATGATAGTGCACCCTGTGCTGGACAGCCAGTCATGTTGCATTCTTCCATTTGCAGTGAAGAGGCCGGTTCCACGGGAAACACTACTGTGTCAGTGGATGTGTGTTGGGGGGGGCACCCTCTGCAGAAATCATTGCTGATAGTGCTGTGCCAAGATGTGCCCAACCCTCATGACCATTACACTTATGAAGACAGGTAGATAAAAACCTGCATGTAAAAGTGATGACATGTAACAATCTCAAACTCCGATTCTACACCAGCATTGCAGAAAAAAAGTGGACACAAAGGATGAAGACTAACATATATTGTGATATGTGCTGCAGTATCTTTATCCCATACATGCTTGTATAAGAGATATGGTAGTGCTCATCATCAGAATGCTCATGCCAGTGGTAGACCACCAGTCTGTTCTACTGTATTGAATTCATATGAACCTGGTGCATCTTCAGCAGAGACATGTAGTGCTGTGACTAATCCACCTCCCATATCCAAGTATCTACCAGGAATCAGCATCCAGTCACTGTCCCCAGACAGAAACAACAAAAAGTGTTCTGTGTAACTGAGTGTGGTCTATAGTGGTGGGCCTACACCTGTGACCACCCTTTTCCATTCAATGGTTTGGACTTTCATGTAAGTATGCAGTATCATCTCAATGATTCTGAAACAGACCTATTGTGATAATATATTATGGCTGCCAGCAGCTTTCACAACGGTAATGATGTCCTGACCCACATGATCTCAGAAGGCCCTTTCAGCTATGCCTGTGCTTACACTACCTGTTCCATGAACATGGAGAGCCTACAGTGTATTTTCTGGGGACAACGTTTTGCAGCCACTGACACTGTTTTAGTGCCATCTGTGTTTCTGTACATAGAAGCATTCACCCATTGTCAGTACTGGGACACAAATATGTTTACCATTAGCTGTAACACTGTAGCAGCGCTGTGACAGAAGTGGCTGCAACAAATGAAATGCTTACTATATACCACTTTCACAGGCACTGTCCACATGGTATCCAGCTTGAGGACAGAATTTGGTGTTACATGTTCTCTGTGATCTATCTGTAAAGACCTGTGCCCCCTCAGGCCACACTGTTGAGTGCCTACAGAACACATCCTCTGTCTGCTGTGTTTACTACATGTGCCTCCCCATGCCACTTCTTTCTCTTTCTAAGTCAGATACTCTCCTGTAGAGGAGAGTATGTAGTCCAACACATGCCTCTCTCTCTCTCTGTATTGCCACTCTATGTGAATTCTCAGGCAATTCCTGACATTCAACAGTACAGCGGGTAGGCTACAATCATCTAGATCTCTGCTGTCCCCTGCCACATTCCCCATTCCAACTTCTCTGTGTTGTCTATCTCCCTGTATACAAGTTGCAATTAAGTAACCCCATCCCAGATAAGGTGCATACCTCCATTCTGCATGCACACCTGCTTCTGACCTCTATACACTTACCACAGCAAGTGCAAAACACTGACTTAAATCTCCTTGTTGAAGTGTAGGCTGTTGCTGGTGATTGTGTGTGGCTTTTATCATAGCATGAGGGTTGTAGTGGAGCAGTTCTGATAATGAAGCAATTCTGATAAAATGTGCCTGAATTACACACATAGCAAAACACACTAATAACCCTAGAGTACACTACAGGGCCTGCGCCAGTCAGACATCATGCATGATAGACTACAATACATTCTGTGCATGTCTAAGCAGCTCTGTGACACATTCATGCATGCAGACTTTTGTGACCCCATCAATGGCCTATAGGGGCATGAAATTTGATGATGGTACTGTGAGTTGCAAAATCTTGTCATGCTAGTGTACAGTATACTGGTTGCCAGAGTCATGTTAACATATGTGATGGGGATGCAGCTTCCCTCTTCGCTGGTCATGCAAGTACATATTGGGATATTTTGGATATTTAAAATTATTGATATCCTACTGGCAATATTTTTTTGATGAGATTAAAAAACTGGATGTTCACTATGATAACTTGCTATTGGCTTCATTAAGTTCTGAAACAAAAAGCAGAATAGTGTCTATTTTGGATAAAGTCTAGAAAGAAGATAGTATTTTAAATAAAAGGAAAAATCAAAAGTTTATTAGAAACAACAATGATTTTGAGTGTCAAATGGATATTAAGAAGGATTCTAGTAATAAAAGAAATTAAAATAATTCTTCTGAAGGGAGTCCAGTGTCAATTAATGAAGAGTTTAATCAACAAGATTTTTTTTATAAAAAAAAAAATCAGGTTGTGTTCAATGGCCTGAGGAGATCACCTGGGTAGATGCAAATGCAACAACAGCCACTGAGCAGAGTAATGAATACAGCATGTGGCAAGAAGTCAAAGAGTTTTCCCCAGAATAGGGCAAAATTACTACAAAAATAAAAACTAGTACAAGAATGGAAAAAGATAGTGAAAAGCAGTGGATGTGTATCAGCATTCAAACATGGGCAGCGATTCAATGAGTTGGGCAGAGGCTGTCCAACAAAATCAGACACAGCAAGTAAATCTATTACCTTACAAAAAGGACAAAATTCTACTTTGTCTTAAAGTATTTAATTTATCTTCTAGGAATTCACCTCATCATGAAATGTTGGCATTGCAGGAAGGTTTCTCTTTTGTTAGGCAGGGAGGGCCACGTTAATTGGCATAATGAATTGTTTGATATCTTTTACATGAATATTACATTTTTAAAGTTTTTTTTCTCAGGAAGAATATGTTAAGGAACATAAATATAAATTTGGTAAATTAAGTCTTTTAAATCCTCCCTTGAACCCAGCCATTACAGCATTTGTGAATAGTTATGAAAAAGATATCAGAAAATTGTCAAAAATAATAGCAAATGGTTCAAATTTTCAACACATCAAGACACAGAATGTTAGAATAAAGAAAGGTGACAAAGGCAAAGCTACTATTTAGATGGACACTAAGAAATATACTAAGAAATATAATAATTTAATGAAATTTATGTTAAATACAGATGTTTATGTTCAAGCTTAGGCATTCATAATGAATTTAGAACAATTGATAGTTGGTTATATGATTATTTTTTGAGGGAATGTTCACTAAGGAATTGTATGAATTTTTTAAAGTGATTGAACCAAAGTTCAGATTATTTTTGTAATTCCAAAATTATACAAGAACAAAGATAAACCACCCATGAGGCCCATAGTATCAGCAAAAGGTTCACAGACTAAATCATTGTTTATTTATGTAGACAACATTTTAAAAAGTGGTGGGAAAGGGAAAATTATATGTTAGAGATTATTTTTCATTTTGCAGAGCCAATTAAGAGTGCCACTATTTGTAAGGAAGACATTTTAGCAATGATAGATATAAAGTTTTTACATACAGCAATTCCACATGATGTGGGTATACAGTGGGCTACTCATATGTTACTGAATGAAAGTACTTATTTGGTTCAAGCAATCATATTTTTATCTGAACTTATGGCACAAGTATTAGACAATAATTTTATATATATATATATATCTTTTTCAAGGACAGTGTTGTAAAAAGATAATGGGTGTAGCAATGGGTATCCCTATGGCACACAATTATTATAATTTAGTTTTGACCTGCTAGGAGGATACGTTTGTGAAAGATAAACAGTTTTTTTTTCATGTGAGTTTCAATGTATGTTTTATTGATGACATATTTTTGGCTTGGAAAGGAAAAATGAACTTGAGATTTTTACTGATTATTTGAATTCCAGCACATCCTTTTTATGCTTCACTTATAGGGAATAAAATGAGTATTCGTTTTTTAGGTGCCACAGTATATAAAGTAAAGAAAATGGCTTGAATGTATGTGTTTCATACAAACAATGCAGTGAGTAATTTATTGGTAAGTTACAGTGGTGTGCATCCACAATATGTTAAAAAATGTAGTCAAGAATATATATGATACAACTACTTCTTTAACTGCAGAATATAAACAGAGAGGCCATAGAGAGAGAATTTTGAGAAATAGTTATACAGAGAGGATAGCCAGATGTTTTAACAGAACAAATAGAAAAAGAAACATTAGATGTGAAAAGGAGGTAGAAGAAAAGCTGGGATGTTATCATGGCTTTGGTTTATACCATAGACTTGGCAAATATTAAGAACATAATAAATGACAAATGGAAAATATTAAGTGCATATCCAGATTTATATAATAAAGTGGAGTAGAACCCTAAGTCCATCAACAATAGAAGTAAAAACCTTAAAAGTATTTTGGAGAATGATGAAAACAATAGTGGTAAATGTATTAAATGACATAAAAGAGGGATATATAAGTGCCATATTTTCAGTATGTGTAGATTTGTGTCAGAGGGTCCAAATGTATATTGTATATTGTGACAGTACTAGAACTCTTAGATCAGAAGGTTAGTTCACTTGCACCTCTGACTATGTGGAATATTATGTACATTGCTTGCCATGTGGAGGTTTTCCTGTTAGTAAAACTAACAGAAAAGTACATAATAGAATGTACAAGCATAGGTATGCCATTAAAAATGAGAACATTTTAAATGCTAATAACAAATAGTCCATGAAATGTCCGAATTTTATGTTTTTTGTTTGCAGTACTGGAACACATATGTTAGGCGGGTAGTACAGATGATGACTTGGCACTTGGAATATGCTCTATACCAATAGCAGGTCCTGTTGAATTCAAATAGAGAAAATGGATTAAATTCAAGTATTGATGTATAATGTATTAAAAAAAAGAAAACGGAAGTATATTATTGGGGGGGTGTCAATGTTATTACATAAGTATTTTCATATTAGCATTTTTACTTTTGTTCCTTTTATATTTGCATATAATTACTGGTTTATAGTAATGTGACTTGGAAATTTATTATTTAATGAGTGTGATGTATATTAAGAACTTTGATAAGGTCTCGTTTTTGTAGTAAAGTAGAAAGAGATAGAAGCACTAACTACTAATAAACTTTTTTATATATCAGTTGGATTGTGGTTTTCTCACTTCAATTGTTTGTTTTTAAGTGGTTTTAGTTCAATGTACAAATCCAATGTAACTTTTTTCTGTTTGTTGACATATAGGCATTGTCTTACCATGCTGCCTGTTGGTGCATATTGTGGCTCGTCTAGTCAGGATGAAGTAGATGAACATTGTGGGTTTTGTTCAAGCAGCTTTATTATGTACCAGCACATTATAAATTAAGCTAAATAACTTTGACTTATATACAAATTAACTGTTTCATGCATAGATGGTCACACTCTGGCTGTACTCACAAAATGTCACTGATGCTGACACGTGCTTGCTATTTATACATACATTCAGGTCTTAGAAATGCTTCTTAAAGGTATAATGCACATGTTACTCTTCATCTTCCCTCTTTGAGACATGAGTCATGCAATATTGATGACATTGACTAACATGCAACTGATACAAAATAATTTTCATCACTCAGTTATACAGAACTAGATACACTTAAACAACTATGTCCAGGTTGCTGTGTATTTCACACTGGGTCTGGAAATATGACCAAACCATGTGATATAAAAATTGGAATTAGGTTTAGCAACTGGCATTGTATCTGCTGAATGTTCAACCTTAAGGGCATCAGAAACACCATCAGAAATGGTAGTGGGAATCAAGACATGTTCTGGAACAGAAACATTGTCTAAATTGCTTTGAGATCTAGAGCCTGTATCACAGGAACAATGCTGTGATATTGGTTCTGATACAGGAACAAGATGTCTACAATTTTACCTGTGCTCCAAACCCTCAGATTTCACAAAGTAGGATCTCGGCTCTGCACATATACTTGTTACTTGACCAAATCTGGTCAAAACCTTTCGCCGTATGCATCCACACTGTCTCTCCTTCTTTCAATGGACAAATAAATCTGCTTGATTTGTTGTAACTGGACTTCCGGAAAGATTGCTTTCTAAATAATTGGATTTTGATTGCTTTGTTGTTTTTAGCCTTAGGCCTCAACAAGCTGGAACTAAGAGGCAGTGTTGTACTGGTTTGCCTGGCTAGAAGTCTCTGAGCAGATGAGACAGGTATATAGGTTCATAGGTAGGTTCATAGATAGGTACTAGGCTATTGTCCCTAGGGCCTATATAAGCCTATCCAAATGGTACCCTGGCTTTTGCCACCCAAGAAAATTATTTTATTGTGCCCCTGTCAAGCAGAGCCTCAGAAGTGATCCCCAGGGTGAATTTCCTATCTCCTATCCAATCATCAAGATTTTTCTTGAAGAGTGCTAATGAGGATCTTTGTTTGATATAGATAGGTAGTTTGTTCCAGAGTATGGGAAGTCTCTGGGACAGGAATCTATCCCTTCAGCATGTGATGACAAGGTTTAGGTCCCTAGAGCATGTACCTCAGAGGGATTGGGATTTCTTTAAGTGGAGCATGTCCAACAGCTTTGGGTTTGACATAGCTTTGTATTTTAGGCAGAGATTGCCTCTGAGTAAACGATATGTGACAGAGTAAAGCTGGAGTTTTTTCAGATGGTCTGCATAGGGCATGTGTTTGAGGCTGGTAATCCTCTTTGTGAGGTATTTCTGTGGCCTTTCCAGTTGTTGTAGATGTCTTGTGATGTACATACCAAAAAGGGCATTGTACTCTATAATGGGTCTAATGAGTGATGAGTAGAGGGGAACAATGACCTCTTTTTTCCTGGATGAGAAACCTTTTGTGATGAGGTGTGCCATGTAGAAGGATTTCCTGACTACTGTGGTGATGTGATTATCAAAGGAGAGACTACTGTCCACCTGTGTCCCAAGGTCTCTTATCACACTTTTGGTGTTAAGTAGACTACCGCCTATGTGTTAGTTCATGGGTACAGAGTTTTTATCAAAAGGGATGACAGTGCACTTTTTGGCATTGAGCTTGAGGCATTGGCTTTAACACCAGGCATCTGTCTCAGTGAGGCCCTTTTGTAGGATGTCCACATCGTTAGGAGTTTTGATTATGGCTCCTAGTTTGCAGTCATCTGCAAACTTTGTTAGCCAAAGACCTTCTGTGCTAGCCTCTACTTCAGAGAAGTAGATACCAAACAGGAGCAGACCTAGGACTGAACCCTGTGGTAGTCCACTTGTCACTGGTCTAAATTTGAATTTAGAGTCTGCTACTTTCACAGTGTGGGTTCTGTCAGTGAGCCAGTTGGCAATCCCTCTTGTGACATAGGGATTTATACCTAGTTTAGTGAGTTTATCTATAATTCCAGAGTGGGGGATGGTGTTGAAAGCCTTGGCGAGCTCTAGATACATTGTGTGAACCACATTACCCTCATCTACAGCTTTGGTGACCACTTCAAAGAAATCTATCAGGTTTAGGAGACATGATCTGCCTTTTACAAACCTGAACTGGGTAGGTTCCAGAATTTCGAGATTACCAATTTCATTGTTTATATGTTCCATGATGATACTTCCATAGTTTTGCAGACAAGCTCATCAGGCTAATGGGGCAGTAGTTCCCAGGGTCCATGGTGGCTCCCCCTTTGTGGAGTGGGATAACAGTTGCTGTGCGCCATTCACTGGGCACAAAGCCTGAGGTGAGGCTATGCTTGAACATGGTACTTAGGTAAGGTGTCAATGCGTTCTGTAGTTCATTTAGAATGCAGCCTGGGATGTTGTCAGGTCTCATGGATGCTGTGCTTGGCCTTGGAGAGTGTGTTTTTTATCTGTGCAGCCGTGATTACAGGTACTTTGCATTCTTCTGGTATAGAGATGGGCCCTTTAGGGGATGAGAGAGGGGTAAAGTTAGCATCGAACCTATCTGCCAGGATGTTGGCAGTATCAGTTAATTCTGTATATTTAGTGCCATTGTGCTGTAACTCAGAGCAGATCTGAGTGTTGCCATTGATATCATCACGGAGTATGTTTCTGAGCTTGAGTAAATTCAAAAAGACATCAGTATTATCACGCTTCAACTTCTCAAGTAATTGCTTTGCACTTTGTACTACATGTTCAGCTAGTCCATTTGACTGTGGATATTCTGGACTACTAATAACATGTACAAAGTCCTATTCTCTTGCAAATTTCTGAAAGAACTGACTAGTAAATTGGGTACCATTGTTAAAGATAAACTTTTGTGGACTTCCATGGACTGAGAAATGACATTTCAGCTTGGTAATAACAGTGGTGGAAGTTAGGTTAAGTAGTGGATTGATCTCAAACCAGTTCAAAAAAGAGTCTACCAGTACTAATTAATGTTGATTGTTCCACTTGAATATGTCAGTGGCTACTGCTGACCAAGGTAGTTCAGGAACTTGGCTTAGAAGTGGTTCTTTCTGGAAATGCAGTTTAGTACTATTACATACTGAACAGGAAGAAAGTACTTTATCAATGTTTTTTGCTAGAGAAGCCCAAAATCCTAGTTCTCTTGCCATTCTTTTGGTAGCTTCAGAACCTGGGTGACCACAATGCAAAATCTGGATGTATTTATGTTGTAAGGAAGCAGGAACAACAATTTTAGGACCTTTGAAAATAATGCCATCTTACATCAGCATCTCATCTCTGTAAGGAAAGTAGGGTTGCATTTCTGGTGGGTCACTAGATTACTTTGATGGCCATCCATCATTAATGTAGTGATTGAGCTTTTGCAAAGCTGGATCAATCTTTGTGTGATCTCTTAGCTCTTCAAATTTTGTGATAGAAACATTATGCACTTCCATGACATTGACGTTAAAAGGCTCTTTGTCAAGCTGTTCTGTTGTATGTCTGGTCGATCTGGATAAGGTATCAGCCAGAAAAAGAAGTTTGCCTTTTGTATAGACCATTTTGAAGTTGTACTTTTGCAATTTAAGCATACTTTTTTGTAAACTTACTGAAGATGAATGCATAGGCTTCTTTAAAATAGTAACTAGAGGTCGATGGTCAGTTTCAATCTGAATATCTCAACCATAGATATAATCATGAAACTTGGAACATGCAAACTCTATAGACAAAAGTTCTTTCTCAATCTGAGCATATTGCATTTCAGTTTGGGTAAGTGTTCTAGATGCATAGGCTACTAGTCTACCGCCTTGAAGAATGACTGCACCTAGACAAAATCTTGAAGCATCGCAGGAAAGAGTTACTGGTTTGTTGACATCATGGTATCTTAATGTAGGCGGAGTAGCAATTTTCTGCATAAGGTCTTCAAATGCTTTCTGGTGATGTTTTAATCTTGACCATGTAACATTCTTACATATTAGCTCTCTCAAAGGCACTGTAAACTCACTGAAGTCTGATATAAACTTGCCTAAGTAGTTGACCATACCAAGAAAACATTGTAGAAGTTGTACATTATCTGGTGCTGACATCTCAAGAATGGCTGCTTGTTTGGATGGGTCTGGTCTCAAGCCAATGCTAGTAAATAAATTACCTAAATATGTAACTTCTGGTAGTTTAAATTTGCACTTTAGAGAGTTGAGCTTCAAGTTCACTTCACATGCTCTCTCTAGAACTCTCTTAAGATTTCTGCCATGCTCTGCTTCACCATTGCCTCTGACTAACAAATCATCTACTATTATGACACAAGGAGTACCGGAAAAAAATTTGCTCCATTGCACACTGGAAGACTTCACTTGCAGAACTTATTCCAAATCACTTTCTGCGGAGTCTGTATCTTCCAAATGGGGTACTGAATGTAGTCAGTAATGAAGATATACGATAAACATCACTTGCCAAAATGAACATTTTGCATCTAAGACAGAAAAAACAGTGGCATTCGATATTAGAGCTGCAACTTCCTCGACTGTACACATAGGCTGATGAGGTCTTTTTAATGCTTTGCTCAAATCTCTTGGGTCAGTGCATATTTTGATTTCATCTGAAACATTTTTGTGAGCTGCCACCATGGACGATACCCTGTCTGTAGGTTCTGTAACTGGACAAATTACACCTTGCTGCACCATTTTGTCCAACTGGGCTTTGACCTTATGCTGCATTGCTATCTGAACTTTTCTTGCTGGTCTGACCACTGGAGTGATATCTGGGTCTAACTTCATAGAATACACAACTGGAAGTTTGCCCAACTTGGCCATCGAAAACATCAGCATACTCTGAAAAAATAGTGTTAATGAAGCTGGAACTGGGACATATGCTCATTTGATGAATCTCTTTGCTAAAAGAAAGCAGATTCATTCTCAAACTGTCTCTGCGACACAAAAATGACTGCACTGGTCTTTGGACTATATAAAATAATAAGCTATAACAGTTCTTGGCCACATAACATGAAAGCACTACTGAGCCTTCGGTCTGAATTTATTCACCTCCATAAGCAACAAGTTTCGCACAACTGGTCACATTTAGTTGTTTGCCAGCTCTCACTTTAGCAAAAGTATCTCCAGACATAACATTACACTTTGAACCAGTGGTTTACCATTGATCTGGACAGTACAAAATACTTCATTCTTTACCAAGATCTACTGCATCAGTTCTTTCACCAACTACTGACACACCATCCACATATAAAGCAGACTCTTGCAGTTCTACTTTTTCAATGTGCTTTTTCGAATGACCCTTCTTTATAAAAGTATGAGACTTATGTGATTTACAAAATTTTTGAAAATGGTTCCATTTCTTACATTTATGGCATTCCTTATCAACTGATAAGCACTTTACTCTTTTGGACTCGTGGTTGGCAGCACCACAATTGCGAAAGTTAACCATAAAGCTTGACTTGGGTTTTGCTGATTCACCCTTGTACTGCACTGAGCATGCTCCTTTAACTGAACTAGTCTTAGAACTTACTGGAAGATTGCGGGATCTCCCAGAAAAACCCGCAGGAGCTGCAGCTGCCATGTGCTTCAGACTGTTTCTGCCAGCCACATGTTGCATGATGTCTACATTTGCTCTGAAGCCTGCTGAAACCATGTTTTTATCACTTGCAAGCATGTTTGTGTGCCTTTTTGTAACTTCTTGGATTTGACAAATCTCAATAGCTTTACTCAGTGTTAAATCACTGTCATGAAGCAAAATCTTTCTCACAGCAGCACCATTAATACTACACACAAGCTTGTCCTTTATTAACTCTTCTTTTAAATCACCAAACTTAAATGTTTTAGCTTTGTTCTTCAGGTCAGTAATGTAAGCTGCAACAGTTTCTCCTTGCTTCTGATCTCTTGTATAAAACAAATGCCTCTCTAATGTAAGATTGGTCTGGGGGTTACCCATCTCTCTGAATTTCTGCTTTAAACACACGGGGTCTTCCCTTGATTCAGCCTGTATAATAATACAATTATTTTCGCCTTCACCTTCATGCACTGCTAGTGCATATACAAACGAACACTTCATTTCAATGGCCCCTGACTCTGCTTGGTTTAGCAAAATGAATGCCCTGGTGCATGCATCTTTATCAGAATAAGCTGCTTATATGACTATATTGTAGTCTTGCTCACATATTCTCCAGTTCTCTGCAATATTCTGATCAAATCCATATTAATACATCTCAGTGAAGACTTTTGCCAGTATTTATGAATGTGCGCACGCACAAACACACACACACACACACACACACACACACACACACACACACACACACACACACACACATACTCATGCCAGAAATGTATGCCAATACTTGTAACTAGGCCCAATAGCATAACAAGCTCTGTGTAATGGAACTTTGCGAAATAAGGCTCTCGGGCACTGTGATACTCTTGAAATTACTGTACTGTAAAAGTCACTTATCATCATTGTAAGAAACATTTCAAATAACTGCACTGTGAGAATGAACTGGGCAGAAGAAGCTCAGAGTAAGAAATATTTTGAAGTAACTGCACTTCATGAATAAACAGTACACATCACACTAAAATTTCCCCAAAATCACTGTACTTTGCTAAAAAACTCTGTATAGTGCAAGAAACACTCTATAATGGCGCCACTCTGGGAATAGACATACCCAGTACAAAAAAATATTCAAATTGGCTGTATTTGACTGCAATTTACAAAACACTGGCACTTTGCACACAACAAATTCTTTGGAATAAATGCACAGTAATAAACACACACTGTAAGCACTTTTACACACTTTGAGATACTTTGGACAACTCTAGTTATTCTGTTCAGAGCTCCAGTCAATGCAAAGTAGTAGTTTATGCCAAAACACAGTCATTTGCCAAAAACATGCAGTCGCCTGGCTTTATTTATACTTAATGTGTCCTTTTTGCCCTTTGTTAAATTTGTTTTGCTTATTTAATCTCTTTGCATGCCCATTATATTTCCTTGTGCTCATTTTAACTCTGAACATGCTTGTTCTACTTTAAACATGCTTGCTTTGCAATTTCAAGGCAATTCTAAACCCCTTATGTGCTTTTCTGATGCTCGTTTTATTAACTATACTAATTTCAAACATTTCATCTTATTAATAAACTTTTTATGCTTCTCATTTAATTAATAAATGCTTTCCTGTTATTTGTTTGCTTAGTAATGCATGTTGTATCCTTGTAATGCTTCATTTTATCTTTTTTAATAAATAAATCATCGTTTGTGCAAGTTTTCATTACCTTTAGTTCATTTCTGGCCCTTTTATTTATTTATTTATTTATTTTTTTGCTCTAGGTTCACTTAGTTTGTCTTCACCATTAACTCTCATGGCTGTGAAAAGCAGTCACTGGAATCCTGGTTCTGACACCATGTCGCTTGTCTACCCAGGATGAAGTAGAAGAACATTGTGGGTTCTGTTCATGCAGCTTTATTATGTACAGACACATTAGAAATGAAGCTAAATAACTTTAACTTATATACAAATTAGCTGTCTCATACATAGATGTTCACACTCTGGCTGTACTCACAAAATGACACTGAAGCTAGCATGTGCTTGCAATTTACACACACATTCAGATCTTAGAAATGCTTCTTAAAGACAAAATGCACATGTTATTCTACACATATGTGCTGTCCACAACATGTGTCAATGTGATTCAGCTAATATTTCTCCTTATAATTTCAACTTAGCAAATAGGCATGGCTTCTCGAAGGAAGGTTTTCCATATGCTGCATCAAGGAGACTAAGATATTTCTCCACCTGTTGTACTTACACCTGCCTTACCAGGTTAATGAATGATGCCATAGGTATCACCAGCTGTCTTGAGCAGTGCCAACATGAATACAGCAAGCTAAAAAAATGACACTATGGCCTTCTGTGCCAGTGAGAAGAAGAAGAACTTAGGGAGAGAGTGTATAAGTTTTACAGTATGAATGACTTAAATGATAATTGGTTTAATGAATGTAGGTCTTATTGTGCACCTATAAGACATTATTGATGTGCATAGCTATGTTGTTTTTTTCTGTTTTCTATCTTGAATCAAATGAGGAAAAAGAGGACAATAGATTGATTTGCCAGAAGAGGTTAGCACACCTGTTTAGGCATTGGTGTCTACATGTAGAATTACTGTCAAAGCAATGCATCTCTTCTTCACCTGATTAGTTGTAGTGGCTATCAGTGCTGCTAATTAGCATCATAGGTTCATAGGTAGGTACTAGGCTATTGGCCCTAGGGCCTACATAAGCCTAGCCAAAAAGGTACTCTGGCTTTCGCCATCCAAGAAAATTATTTTCCTGTGCCCCTGTCAAGCAGAGCCACAGAAGTGATGCCTTGGGTGAATTTCCTATTTCCCATCCAGTCATCAAGATTTTTCTTGAACAGTGCTAAAAAGGAGCTTTGTTTGATATAGATAACAAGTTTGTTCCAGATTATGGGAAGTCTGTCGGACAGGACTCTATCTCTCCAGCATGTTTTGTTTATTGTGGTGACAAGGTTTAGGTCCCTAGAGTGTGTAGCTCAGATGGATTGGAATTTCTTTAAGTGTAGCATGTCCAACAGCTCTGGGTTTGACATAGCTTTGTATATTAGGCAGAGATCTCCTCTGAGTAGGTGATATGCAACAGAGTAAAGCTGGAGTTTTTTGAGATGGTCTGCATAGGGCATCTGTTTGAGGCCAGTAATCCTCTTTGTGAGGTATTTCTGCGACCTTTCCAGTTGTTGTAGATGTCTTGTGAGGTACATACCAAAAGGGACGTTGTACTCTATAATGGGTCTAATGAGTGATGAGTAGAGGGGGACAATGACCTCTTTTTTTCCTGGATGAGAAATCTTTTTTGATGAGGTGTGCCACATAGAAAGATTTCCTCACTACTGTGGCAATGTGATTATTAAAGGAGAGACTAATGTCCATCTGTGTACCAAGGTCTCTTTCGGTGTTAAATAGACTACCACCTATGTGGTAGTTTATGTGTACAGAGTTTTTACCAAAATGGATGACAATGCACTTTTTGGCATTGAGCTTGAGGCCATGGCTTTGACAGCAGGCATCTGTCTCAGTGAGGCGCTTTTGTAGGATGTGCATATCATTAAGAGTTTCGATTACAGCTCCTAGTTTGCAGTCATCTGCAAACTTCATTAGCCAAAGACCTTCTGTGTTAGCCTGTACCTTGGAGAAGTATATACCAAAAAGGAGAGAACCCAGGACTGTACCCTGTGGTACTCCACTTGTCAATGGTCTGAAGTCGGATTTGAAGTCTGCTACTTTCACAGTGTGGGTTCTGTCAGTGAGCCAGTTGGCAACCCATCTTGTGACATAGGGATTTATATCTAGTTTAGTGAGTTTATCTATAATTCCAAAGTGAAGGATGGTGTTGAAAACCTTGGTGAGATCTAGATAGGCTGTGTGAACCACCTTACCCTTGTCTACAGCTTTGGTGATTGCTTCAAAGAAGTCTATCAGGTTTAGGAGACATGATCTGCATTTTACAAACCAGAATTGGGTAGGGTCCAGAGTTTGGAGATTACCAATGTCTTTGTTTATAAATTCCATGATGATACGTTCCATGGCCTTGCAGACCAGGCTCATCAGGCTAATGGGATGATAGTTCCCAGGAACAGTGATGGCTCCCCCTTTGTGGAGTGGGGTAACTGGCACTGTGCACCGTTCAGTGGGGACAAAGCCTGAGGTGAGGCTATGATTGAACATGGTACTTAGGTGGGCTGCCAGTTTGTTCTGTAGTTCATGTAGAACGCAGCATGGGATGTTGTCAGGTCCCATGGATGCTGTGTTCTTGGCTTTGGAGAGTGTGGTTTTTACCTGTGCCGCCATGATTACAGGAACTTTGCATTTTTCCGGTACAGAGATGGACCCTTTAGCGGGTGAGAGGAGGGATAAAGTTAGCAATTAACCTATCTGCCAGTATGTTGGCAGTATCAGTTGTTTCTGTATATTTAGTGCCATTGTGCTGTAACTCACAGCAGATCTGAGTGTTGCCATTGAGATTCTTGACATAGCTATAGAATGCTTTGGGGTTGTCTTTAAAATCAGTGGCAATTTTGTTTTCATAACTAGCTTTGGAGGATTTTATGAGGGATCTCAGCTTCTTACTGAGGCTGACCAGGAGGTTTCTACAGTCATGGGATTTTACTCTTTTTTGCAACAGTTTCTTTCTTGTAGAGTTTGTTTATGGCAGTGGGCCACCAGATTGGCTTCCTTTTTTGGAGGAGAACATCTTGGTTCTATTAGGGATAGCATGATCCATGCATTCATGTAAGTGCTTATAAAGTGTATTTGTGTAGGATTCAACAGTCGTTCCTCTGTTGTCCATCTACATGGGTATTGTGAAGTTTGCCACTTCTGTGTTAAGAAGCGTGAAGTTGGCTTTGGATAAATTTTTTACGGTGGTTTCCCTAATGGGGGGTGGGGGCAGGATGTGGATGTCTAGGGTGATTAGCTTGTGGTCAGATCTGACCAATGAGGAATTGTCCTCTGGTGTGAAACACTGGTCGCCCATGTTGGTAATGACCAGTTCTAAGATATTGCTGCGCCTGATGGGGGTGTGGATAAGTTGGTCCAAGGCATTGGAATTTATGACTTCCAGAAAACGCTGAGCAAAAGAGTTGGTACATGAGTAATTTCCCCAGTTAATTGTGGGGTAGTTGAAATCGCCCATTATTAGGGTGTTGGGTTGTATCCTAATATTTTCCAGTGTATCAGAAAATAAGGAGTGGGGTATGGTGGGGGATCTGTAGCAAGCTATAATTTGGATTGCGGTCTTACCCAGAGTTAGTTGCATTTGGATAATCTTAGATGCATTATGCTCAGAAACTAGCCTGGAGGTGTGGATATCCTTAATGAATATGGAGAAGCTTCCGCCTTTAGTGTTTTGGTCCAAGTTAGGTGGCCGAAAGGTGTGGCATGAATTATAGCCTGGTAATGCAGGGGTGCTCTCTGGAGCCTTAAACCAGGTCTCTGTCACTGCACAGATGTAGATATTCTCCATTTTAAGGAGTGCCTTGAGTGAGTGCATTTTGAGGTTTAGACTTCTAGCATTGAGTAAAATTACCCACAAATTTTGCTTGCTTGTACTTGTTACAGTGGTGAATTTGTCATTTGAACCTTGCCTAAAAAAGGCACTATAGGGGTGGCAAGAGCCTTAGCCAGTATCCAGAATCCCAAGAGTGACAGGTGCAGGCCATCTCTGGCAAAGCATCATGGTCTGTTGATCATGTCATCCCAAGCAGTTAGATACCATATCCCCTTAGAATTACACGAGAAGCTTAGCCAATTGTTGAAGTCAATCATTTTGTTTTTGTACTGTGGTATCATTCTGGGTGATGGCAGGATGCTACTCAAGGCTAGTGTCATACCTGCCTGGGCTACAAGATTGGAGAGCTCCTCCATGTCTCTTTTCATGTAGTCCAGGGAGGTATGTCTCAGGTCATTCACACCAACATGGACAATGGCAGAGTCATATTTGTACTTGTTGTGGAGTGAAATGAGTGTGTGCATTATGTGGTAGATCCTGGCACCTGACAGGCAGCTGACAGTAACTTTCTCCTTGTTTAGCTTGATGAGTGGAACATCAGTTTGCCTGACTATAGAGTCACCTATGACTAGAGTGTTGGGTATGTTGTTATGCCTTAGGGTCTGTGGTTGAGTGGCACACTGAGTTTGCACGCTATGTGTCATTTGGGTTGTATTGGGAGGTGGAGGTTTCTTGCATTTCTGCTTTGGAGGTCTCTGTTGCTTGAGCAGGTTTTTATTGAGACCCTCCATGAAAGTAGGTGTGTGTTTTGTGTTTCTATGTGTGTGCTTTGGTGGTGTAGGTTTTGAGGGACTATGTGATGAGTGTGGTGTGGTGCAAGTGTTTACCTTCTCCTCTTGACTGTCTAGTCCTGTCTTGGGTGAAGAGAGCTTTGCTTCAGTTTGGCTATATACGTGCATCTCTCACAGGTTGTAGTGTTGGGTGGTAGGAGGAAAGGGTTGTCTGTGTACATGAAGCAATTGCTGCATTGCCCCAAGATGGCCAGATTCATCAGGTAGACAGGAGAAAACACCGGGAGCTAACCCTTAGACATGGCTGGGTAGGTGCTTATTTATTAAGTAATAAAAACTGTTTTCCTCTAGACAAGTGATGAAAGTTGAGTGCTGTAGTAATTTGTAGCTTATTTAGTGCTTACAATGAGTTCTGAACAAGTACTGAGCTCAAAGAAACATATTTGAGTGCTAAAACTGAAAAACTGGCTAGTTCTAAGGGAAAATTTGAATAGCAGACTTTATGGTGCCAGGAATAGTTTAACCCTAGCTAAGCGGTGATGCATAAAATGTATTTTTTTTTTTTTTGCATATAGTTTTACTTTGCTTTATGTGCCTATATAACTTGTACATGGATTTTGCAAGGGTAGTACTGTTCTTCCTACTGCCAATAGACATGGAAGTCCCTTGCTATTACAAAATGGACTGTTTTAGGTGGAACACTGCAATTATGCGTGTAGGTTAGCAATTGGTATAATTCCATGCCTCTGTGCCAGCACTCCACACTGCCCTGGTCAGCCTGACATGTAGTAAACACTCCCCATTCCATTACCCTGGATATGAGAAAGTTGGGCTGCTGTAAAGCAATGAATTTGGCTTTTAAGTTTGTCATTGTGCAGTATTTCTACAGGGATTATTTGTTCCCTGTATATTATTGATATTATTCTGTGCCACCCTATCTTATGCATCCCAGTAGTGACCATACAGCATATACTACCTGCTTATAACCTACTGAGACCTGTGCAGTTCAGTTTTAAAGATTGACTGTTTGTGCTTAGCTTTGATGCTACACTGATTGACAAACAAACTGTTCCACTGTTCTAGATACCAGTTACAAGTTACAATCTGGTATGTATCACAATATGTAGCCCGCATAGTTCTATAATATAGGAGTGCCAGGCATGTGTATCTCCATTGGGTTGCATTTTCCCCTATTAGGGCCTGCAAGACAAAATTGTGTAACATACTGTAGTGGCCATTTACAATCACGTTTTATATAGAGTTGGCAGCAGAGCTGGATGTGGTGTGACAGAGTCTGCAACACCCTGCATCCACCTCACCTGCTCTTACAGTGTCTAGCAGTTTCTACAACAGCCTGTCTGCAGAAAGATGAAGATCATCCTGCACTTGGACATCCTGGCAGATACTCTGCTAGTGTCTGATGCTGTTTCCATTGGGGTGTGCGAGCTTCCCATCAAGGAGTTTCAGCAGGGGGAGCCATTGGGTCACTTAGCAGGAGGAAGAAAGACTGGTGACAAGTGTGGTAGACTGGTACTTGGACACTCAAATTCGCACCATGTCACACATTTGTTGTGACTTACAGAGTTCATAGCTGCACGACCAATACTACTGGGTAACCAATTGCTGGGCCCAGCCATGATGTTGGTCATAGAGGTCACTGGTTTTTGGTTGGGCTTATTGTTATGCAGTCTAGTAAGCTGTCTTCTACCCACCCCATCTCTTTGATGGTTTTCCATTTCCCTTTCCTTTTGAGTCACTCCCTCCCTGGTTTGATGATTAATCCTCACCATCACAGTTGTCCTCCCTTTGTCTATCTGCATATCTCTTTTGTGACACCCAAACCCTGTCTAACTTTGTCTGCCATTTATGTCAGTCTGATCTTGCTGACTTCCCTGCACTCTCCTTCCTAGCCATACATTTCCCATACTACCTTCCTCCTCCCCTTAATAAAATTAAAAGAGTGCCAGTCCCCCCAAAAAACCTTTATCTGCCACCTCACATCACTTTCTGCTTCCCCTGTTCCATTTATCTGCTCCTCTGCTTGCTCTTCCCATTTCTTATTTTCCTTTCCTCCATTTCCTTCCTGTTTATAAAATAAACATAGTAGGGACCTTGCTCTGTAACCTATGTCTGGGCTCTCGGTAGTATCTATGTTGCTAAGGATCAGTGTGTTGAAGCTCATGTGGATGTGCTTCATTCTGGGAGCACTACCTCTAGACCACTGGGTCCGGGCCATGTGACCTGCTGATGGACAGGCTACCTCTTTGTGAGAGATTTGTTACTTTCATCAGAGGTGAGCCTACTTATGCAGCGCTGGACTTGATATGCACTCATTAAATTGCAACTACTGCATACTTTCTCATCCCTGCATTACACTGCACAGCTCTGTGTATTTTTTCACAGCATGGCCATATTACTATATTTTCTGAATCTTATCCGGCATTCCTGATGAACACAAGATAACAGTACAGAATCATTTTCAAGTTAATTTATTTATTATTTATTATTTGATATTTATTTGCATTTGCTGACTGGGAAAGTCCAACTGGTCAGAAACTTGTTTTTAGTGGAGGCAGGGAAGAAAGGCTCCACAAAAGTACAAAAATAACAACAATAGTGTAATAATAAATATAGGATCAGAAAAAGCACAGTAGTAATAATAAAAACATAAACAGCAGAAGATGCAGTTACATAAAAAAATAATGGGGGAATTTAATAAAGCGTACGTGAACTTATTTTCTATGTAGGCATAGTGGTGCACTGCTTCCATGAAAGTAAGCAGGTTTGTGATCCAGTAAACAGCTGAGGAAAGTGCATGAGTGCACCAACACAGAAGTGTCCATGGCATGAAAATCACCTCATAAGCAGGTGAATTGCATGCAAATTAGGGTGGTCGAGTGATCCAGCAAGTAGATAGGTAGTCCTGCAGACCCACTGTTGGTATCCAAAATGTATATGGAAATATTCGATGTAAAGGATGTTACACAGAGAACAGAGGCTGTAAAAGTGCAGTAACAAGGATAAAAGTAGCATAGCAGACACAGATATGTGCAAAACTGTCCACTATGTGCCCAAAACCTAATGGAAAATAATTTTAAATATTTTTTTTTTAGTAATCAGGTTATGTTTGCATGCCATGCCACAGTGCACAAACATGCTGTTAAGGAAAAAAAATGTAAAAGTGTAAAAATGAAAATTAGTAGTATGTCACAGTAATGTACTATAGGATCCCACATGGAGTATGTATAATGGCAGACTACAGTGGTTGCTAATGATGCAGGGCCTGGAACCATGTAGTTCCCAGGTTGTGTGCACAGATCTCTATGCAATTGAGCTTGGTTTACTGAATACACAAATGGGTATATGTGTCTGCAGATCCCATCTGTGTAGGCAGATAACTGTGTTGGTGACCACAAAAGAGGTAGCTGACATCAAAGGGGGCTATGTCTGAGGACTTGTAAGCTCAGTGGAGCTCAGTGGCACCTGCTTGTGCTGCATGCCACTGTGCTCAGCAGAGGAGTATGTACAGTGTCTGCTAAGCTTTGTTTACCTTTGGGCTGAGAGTTTCATCAGGTTTGAGGGTGTTTGCATGACACACTGCTGTGCTGAGCGTGACCTTTCATGGGGGCATGTATGCTGACTGCTGAGCATTGTTTATCTTCATGGCACATGTTTGCATGGCACGCTGCAGTGCTCAGCGTGGAAAAAGAAAGAAAAAAATATTGGCTAAGAAAGGCAATGATATATTAATTACTGATGACCCCTGTTCCACTTGAACTATAGCCATTAACAGTCCTTAATGATGTACTTGGCAGGTGGAATGCATCACAGGTAGCCAATCATAAAGGCTGTACCTACAGCAGAGCACTATAAAGCTTGCATGCACCCTACAATCTGATTTCACCCCCATACTCTGCACCAGTGGAGCACAGACTTGGGACTTTTAAGTGAGGTAATGCTAGGGGCTGCTGCAGGTCTGCTACATATATATGTGCTAGATGCTGAGGTCAGAGCTGCTACTGCTGCTGCTGCTGACTGGAGGCCTAGACTGAGAAGGAGAACAGTGTTCAGGCCCGGGTAACCATCCAGGGGCTACATGAGCTGGAGATTATAGAGCACTACAGGGTGGATAGGGACATACTACAAAAACTCACTGAGCACTGCCAACCTCAACTCAGACCCAGAGCCAACAGAAAGGAACCCATCCCAGTGAAAACAAAGGCATGTGTAGCTCTTAGGATACTAGCTATGGGACACATTCCAAAGACCAACTGGGGATATGATGGGGGTCTCACATGCATCAGCATCAAGGGTACTCCACCAGTTCCTGGATGCCATGCTACCCCATGCCAGTGAGCATATTTATTTTCCCCTCATACCTGAAGCAAGGGCTAGCAGTATGCAACACTTCTACCATGTAGCACAGTACCCTGTCATACTGAGTGCCATAGATTGCACTCATGTACACATCAAGGCACCACCCAATGAGGATGATAGAATCTATGTCAGCCACAAGGGGTACCACTCCATCAACTGCCAGGTCATGTGAAATGCCCAGGGCATTTTCTTGAATGTGTGTGCTGGCAGCCCTGGCAGTTATCATGACTCCCATATCTGGCATGTATCACAGCTGTACCAGATGTTTGCTAGAGGGGGGCATTCCACACATCCATTTACTGAGGGATTCTGGCTACGCACTGGAATTGTGAATGATGACACCCATCAGAAATTCACACACACCCACTGAAGAATTCCATAATGAGGCACACGCACAAACAAGGAACATTGTAGAGTGTGTGTTTGGGCTGCTGAAGTCACTGTTCCAGTGCCTCAATAAATCTGGTGCAGCCTGCAGTACTTTCTAACCACATGTACACACACGTTCACAGTATGTGCTACACAATATGATGCTGCAGAAATATCTGCAGCAGGATCAGCAAATCGAAGGGATACATGGCCCTCACCAGTGCCTAAGTCACCACAACCACTTCCACAGGGGGATTCCAAGGAGGAAGTCCCTGAGGTTGTCCCTGTAGACAGATGTAGGCCTGTCCAGTATCCCCTTGCCTTGGCCAAGAGACAACACATAGCACATGCACTGACAACCTAGGGCCCTAAGGACTGATACCTTACTCTGACTTGCATACATATTAGTAAAAATGATGCCAGCCAGCCCACACAACCTTTACCTCATCATGTATTGGCAGTGGACTGTGTGCATCAGACAGAGTCAGCCCCAAACTACAGGTCTGTCAACTGCTGTATTCACAAGGTAGGTCACACAGCTATTCACCACTTATAAGGGGTACTAGAATATGGTAGCATATGTATGGACCTGATGCATGTATGCAAGGTAATATAGTGTGCTACTGGGCTACTTGCAGAGATCTAACAGCAACTTGGGACAACGGGTACTCTGTCCAATAGTATGTGCCCCATAATATTCACTAGGTCACAGTGGGGTCACAGAACAGTCGCACGACTGTGTATGCCAGCAGAGCATGGCCTGGTCATCCCCCACCCTCAGCACATTAGTGTTCCCATACAACTGTTGTAACAGTACATCTGCAGTGATATATCAGCAGACCAGACAATTCCAGGACAGTGACATAGAACCTGGCCAGACATTGTATTTCCCACATAACACAGGGGTGACAATGTATGTTTGTATGCTGTTGACAGTGTGAGGATTGAAACCTCTTGGTCTGGCGGATGATGTGGCACACTGGGCTAGGGACATTAGCATGGATGATGGTGTTGATGGTTTGAATCAGCCAACATTAACATCTTTTGCATGTGAGGTACTTGTATGGTGCTATTCCCACAGACTGTCATAACCCCCTCAATCTGTTACTGCAAGAAAACTGGACAAAGCCAGAGAGAATGGGGGGGGGGGGGGCAAAGGGCCAAAACTACAGACAGACATTACATGTGCTCTGCATAACCTAGAAGGTGGCTAGTGTAACAGCAGATTGCAATTAGCTGCTGGATGTAAAGGACATCACTTAAATGTGTCAGTAGTTACAACTCAATGACTGCATTGTACAGCATATTACCAAAAAAACACAATTGTATGAGGAACAGAGCAGACATATGGGGCAGAATGCTGGACCTTTCTACAAAAACATGTAAGGTGAGAGGTATGCAGACCATCACCCTGCGTGTGGTGTTACATCCTGTATCACAGTCACATCATACCTCTTAACCTCTTAGAGCAAGATATCTGGACAAAGCCATGAATAAAAGTGGGACAAAGGCCCAAAAAGAGGGACATGTTTTAAATACTGCTCTTACAAATGTAGACAGTTGATAGAATAATAGGTCTTGCATTACCATGAATCTCCTGATGTTTATGGAGTCTGAAACTCAAATGTCTGTCATTATATTTTAACTTGCATCTTTAATAATGTGCCACTAATATGGCTGAAAACCACAATGTTATGAAAAATGGACGAAAAACATGAGGCAAAAATGAGGACATTTTGTGAATATCTGTACAGTTGAGAGATATAAGTCACATATTAGCTACAGTAACCATCCAGGGAATCCCTTAGACAATAACAGGGAAGTGCTATACTTTGAAAACAGGTGCAGTAGCCAATGGCTTCCAGCACACATAATCCTGGACTGAGTACAGGTAGCTCTGGCCTGAAGTCATCTTGTAAGTACTGACAGTCACAGTGGGCATGGACCTACACTTAGCTAACTTGAGGCTAAGCCTGTTGCCTCTTCTGCCCAAAGATCTGCTATGTGGAAATATGTCTGTACATACATACAGCTACGTATGCGTATCTGTCTCTCCCTATCCCCCTCATGCTTGATTAGTGTATCTATCAGTATGTGGCACACACACACACACATATATATATATATATATATATATATATATATATATATATATATATATATATATATATAATAACAATATATATATATATATATGATAACAATATATATATATATATATATATATATATATATATGATAACAATATATATATATATATATATATATATATATATATATATATATATAGATAGATAGATAGCTATATAAAGTACAGTGATACATAGACTCACCACATATATCTACATAACAAATTTACATAATGTACACACACAAAAACATTTAAGGAGACAGCCCTGTTATACACATTTATATAGATATGTGTGGGGATGTATGAATGTCAAAGAAACACAAGGTAATCACCAAGAACGCCAAATTTAATGAAGCTTTCAGGCTCTCAACCCTTCATCAGCATACATAGTTCATATTTAGTTTCATTTAAATAGAGGTCCCCATAAAATCACATGATCAGAACCAGCCATTAGAATTTGCTATCCAATAATACAATTTAACAATATAAAATATAAAAACCATTTATAATATCAAAATGAATTCATAGCAACTTGATAGGAAGGTCATAGTGTAAAAGAATATAAAAAAATTTTATAAAAAATTATTTAATTTTATAATAACCTACCTATAGTGTTATAAATTATCTAGCTGTCGTTGAACCAATACTGGCTTTATACTAATAGCACTATTGAGACCTGGGGTAGCATCTGCTTGTAATCTAATTATCCATTCTAGCTTTTTAAGCTCAAGGAAATTATTTATATCACCCCCTCTTGTCCCAATCTCAACAGTATCTATGCATCTAAATTTAAACCTATGCATTTCAAATTCCATTATATGTTTATATAAGGCATTTGTTTGTACCTTCCTATTTATCTCTGATTTGTGTTCTATGATGAGGTCTTTAAGCCTTCTTATAGTCTTTCCTACATAAAACACATAACAGTGCATACAGGTGGCAAGGTATACTAATCTGGTTGTATTGCATGTAGCTATAGAACGAAATTCAAATTTAATATTTGTAACAGGATGTCTAAAGTATTGATCTGCTTCCAATATGTCTATGCAGCAAGTACAGTTATGGCATTTATGAGTGCCTAGCCTGCCTTGTGGTAACTTCCGTTCTTTCTTAAAGTCCTTGTAGCATAGCATACTTTTTAATGCTTGATGGTTTCTAAATGCAAAGCTAGGTTTAGATCCAACCAACTTTTCAATTTCTGGCATAGCCATAAGTATTGGCCAGTTCTTCTCAATTATCTTACTTATTTGATATGTATATCCATTATATGTCATTACATACCTAATTTTATTCTCATCCGCTATCCTTCGTATCATACGTCCTTGTTCCATTTCTGATGGTATACCAGTAAATATAGGTTTATAATCATTTTCCCTGCCATGGGTTACCTCTTCACTAATTTTGTTTACAAGAAATTCTAATTCTAATGGCTGGTTCTGATCATGTGATTTTATGGAGACCTCTATTTAAATGAAACTAAATATGAACTATGTATGCTGATGAAGGGTTGAGAGCCCAAAAGCTTCATTAAATTTGGCGTTCTTGGTGATTACCTTGTATTTCTTTGGCTTTATAAGTGTTCTGACAATGTTTTATCCTATCTACGACTACATACTTCTGGTATTGCAGTGAACTTACTAGGAGGGGGTCGAACCAGCCTTTTGCGGTATATTGGTATTGGAAACAACTGCTGAATAATGACTTCATCTATAAAGAGATTGCTGATGAAATCAAATAACCCCTTACTACAGACTTCAAGCAGTTTTGCAAAACCTCAAGACATAGCCACAGGTAAACGATACAAATGAACTAAACAAACTACTAAATATACTGGAGAAAAAAGTTAGTAGTTATAAACAGCTCCAATGGCAAAGATTTAGTTTTTTGGCATATTTAGAACTGGGTATCGTACCTCGGGGGCTACGTGTACTTAAAATGCCCTCCTATGGCAATGTCTATGAGGAATTACTAATAAAGTGGCAGCAGCTTAATCTGAAGTTAAGCGCTAACTACATGAGGCTTATGAACGATTTTTTTGAGAACATTGAACAAACTTTGATCAAAGAAATAGAACTTTGTGAAATACAAGTTCTGGAATTGCTCAAAGGTGATAGTTTGAATGACTATTATCAAGCCTTTATAGAGAAAGTACATTTAATGGACACTAGGTTAGAACTTAAGAAAAAACGTAAATTACAGCGAGATATGGAAGATTTTAAAAACGGCCACATTTTTTCTTGGCCGAAAACTGAATATAAACGCTTTGGTCCACTCAATAAACTATCGCAGCAAAGCGAAGGTAATAAAGTTGTAACTAGGCTGTTAGATCAGCTAGATGATTTCAACGTGCCGCCTGCTACAGCAGCAACATCGACCAATCAACAAGCTTGCACACAAGACGTAGCTCATGCTACACCTCAACGTCGTGATGAAGGAGGGTCAAGAGTCGAAGGAGCTGTTACGGATTTAGCTGCAGGATGCAAAAATCCTAATACATCTAATACCCCAACCTCTACATCACAGATGATGGAATTAAAGAGCAAGAAACAAATGGAAATATCTGCTTTTTTACCTTTTCGGTTAAAGCAACCAGAAAAGGTAATGCTACACAAGCCATATGCGGAAAGAAGCCCCAAGGTAATGACAGTACAACAGCATTCATCGCAAGGGGCAAAGAGGAAAAGCAACAGTCCGAAAATGACCAACAAAACACCTCGCAGGTGAAAGTAGCTGTACCAGCTATAAGAGAAGGTACTTTAAATTTATCTCAGCAATGCTTTTCTGATGAACATTTTAAGCTATTAAGCAAAGGATTGAAATTTGTTCCCTTTGCTATGGACAATATAGTGAATGTAATTATTGATCTTAAATTGTTTGCAAGAAATTTATCGTTAAAGCTATTATTTGCAAATTCTGTTTCTAACATTACTGCTTGCAAAAAATCAAGTGTATTTATACCACAGTTATCCCCAGTGATACTTGCATTTACAAATATAGTAGAAATAGAACTAAGGTCTTTGTTTCTTATGAAGTGTGATAAATTATTTAAATATAATCTAACTTATGATGAATATCGCGCCCTTATTAGTTTAAAAAATGACAATGAGATAATTATTAAACAAGCCGATAAAGGAGGGACCACTGTGTTAATGGATAGAAGTTACTACATGAATAAATTTAAGAATTTCCTTTCTGATACTAACACCTTTAAAGAAATAACAATTTCTGAAGTGAAAGATCAGATAATGCAAGTAAACATGACGATATATGATATGCAATTAAATGTTGATATATCATTGGATTTATTCAATTATTTTTCCGTTCCATGCCCCAAAATCCCACAGATTTATGGAATACCGAAAATTCACAAATCTTTGCAAGATCCGCCACTGAGACCTATTGTCTCAGGCAAGGGGTGGGTGACTGAACCCATCTCTAAATATTTACAAAAAGAACTGGCTAAGATCTTACCTAAATGTAGTAGTATTATAAAAGATACAACACATTTTCTATATAAATTAAATACATGGTATGATACAGCTATAGATAATTACATTTTTGTAACACTTGATGTGGAATCATTATTTACGGTTATACCCATCGACTATGGTGTGAAGCAGTAAGAAGGTTGTTATTAAAGGATTCCACTATGCAACCATGTGATGTTGAAAAAGTATGTTTACTTTTAGATTTGGTGTTAACTAAAAATGTATTTATTTTTGACAACATTCCATACAAGCAATTAACGGGCGTGGCCATGGGGACCTCAGTGGCAAACACATTTGCAAATCTAGTTTTATATTACTGGGAGAAGAATTATGTATTAAGTGACAGTAATATATATAACAAATATGTAAAATGTTATACTAGGTTTGTGGACGATTGTTTTTTCATTTGGGAATGAACGGAAGAAGAGTTATTATTATATGTTTCATATTTAAACAACACGACGGATTTTCTAAGATTTAAAATGAACTATTCTTTATATAGTATGGTATTCTTAGATGTTAAACTTTATAAAAAAGATAACAAAGTGGAAACAATGGTCCACAAGAAAGATGTTCACACAACAAGATATTTGAAAAGAATTAGTATGCATCCACCACATATATTTAAAGGGATAGTTAAATCACAAATGATTAGGGTAAGCAGATTAACAACGGAGAATGAGCAGTACACTACTGAGATAATAAAGATGAAGGAAGAATTTATGAAAAGTGGCTATTCAGAACTTCTTGTAAACAAAATTAGTGAAGAGGTAACCCATGGCAGGGTAAATGATTATAAACCTATATTTACTGGTATACCATCAGAAATGGAACAAGGACGTATGATACGAAGGATAGCGGATGAGAATAAAATTAGGTATGTAATGACATATAATGGATATACATATCAAATAAGTAAGATAATTGAGAAGAACTGGCCAATACTTATGGCTATGCCAGAAATTGAAAAGTTGGTTGGATCTAAACCTAGCTTTGCATTTAGAAACCATCAAGCATTAAAAAGTATGCTATGCTACAAGGACTTTAAGAAAGAACGGAGGTTACCACAAGGCAGGCTAGGCACTCATAAATGCCATAACTGTACTTGCTGCATAGACATATTGGAAGCAGATCAATACTTTAGACATCCTGTTACAAATATTAAATTTGAATTTCGTTCTATAGCTACATGCAATACAACCAGATTAGTATACCTTGCCACCTGTATGCACTGTTATGCGTTTTATGTAGGAAAGACTATAAGAAGGCTTAAAGACCTCATCATAGAACACAAATCAGAGATAAATAGGAAGGTACAAACAAATGCCTTATATAAACATATAATGGAATTTGAAATGCATAGGTTTAAATTTAGATGCATAGATACTGTTGAGATTGGGACAAGAGGGGGTGATATAAATAATTTCCTTGAGCTTAAAGAGCTAGAATGGATAATTAGATTACAAGCAGATGCTAACCCAGGTCTCAATAGTGCTATTAGTATAAAGCCAGTATTGGTTCAACGACAGCTAGATAATTTATAACACTATAGGTAGGTTATTATAAAATTAAATAATTTTTTATAAATTTTTTTTATATTCTTTTACACTATGACCTTCCTATCAAGTTGCTATGAATTCATTTTGATATTATAAATGTTTAATGTTTTTATATTTTATATTGTTAAATTGTATTATTGGATAGCAAATTCTAATGGCTGGTTCTGATCATGTGATTTTATGGAGACCTCTATTTAAATGAAACTAAATATGAACTATGTATGCTGATGAAGGGTTGAGAGCCCGAAAGCTTCATTAAATTTGGCGTTCTTGGTGATTACCTTGTTTTTCTTTGGCTTTATAAGTGTTCTGACAACGTTTTATCTGATGTATGAATGTCCCCACATACCTTCGTAATGCTGCGGTTATCTGCACTTACACATCACAACAGTTGCCCGATGGAACCAGACCAAGGCTGCAGCAGTACATAATTCATGCACCCACAGACCACTTTGCCTGCAGAATGTCATCCTGCAGACAGACACAGTTGAGCAGGTGGTGTAATGTACAATGGTTACAATGCATGCCTTGGACAGGTCATATTGCCCCTGGCCACATGTCCATCTATCAAACTGCAAACAGCCACATATGGCCATGCTGGTAACTGTACAAGCATAGCAGGGATATTATCAGGTATCCCACCGGGGATATTATCAGGTATCCCACCCCAAGGATACTAGATACAATAACAGTACCAAGCAGTATCACTCTGCAGGCCACACATGCTGTCTAACACAAGGCCACTTTGCGTACTCCACCAGTACTGTGCCTGCATCCACATATACAACCGACATAACCTGTGTCATGTGTGATAAGTACTGTGAGCTGTAATGTGGAATAGTAGATAGGTAGGCATTCTAATCTCACATCAGCCAACTTGCATGTGTGTGTGTGCAAATATATATCCCTTTGCAGCACTAGAAACATATCTATCTCTGTGCAATAGTTATGCATTTTAAGGCCCTGTGACTAGCTGCTCACCTTTTCATTGTCTCCTTTACAAGGCCTGCTGATGTCATCCACCTTAAGGGTGCTGACTGACAGTCTAATATCAGATAAACTCTGTGGCGCATGTGATACGTACTGCAACCTTTAGTGTGTAATAGTAGATAAGGTAGGGATTCTAATCTCACATCAGCCAGCTCTTGCTTTCTCTCTCTTTCTTTGTGTGTAACTATATTCCCTTGCAGCACTACAAACATGCCCATGTGGGCTATCCATATGCAATGGTATGCATGTTATAGCCCTGTGTTTGGCTGCTGGCCTCTAAATTTCCCTCTTCTACAAGGCCTGCTAATGTCATCCACCTTAGGACCACTGGCTGACAGTCTAATCTCAAATAAGCTCTGTGGCACATGTGATCAGTACTGTGAGCTGTAGTATGTAATAGTAGATAGGTAGTGGTTCTAATCTCTCTATGTGTGTGTCAATATATCCCCTTATAGCACTACGTACATGCCCATCTGGGTGTCTCCGTGCAGTGGTTATGCATTTTATAGGCATGTGAGTAGCTGCTGGCCTCTAAATTGCCCTCCTCCATATAAGCATAACTGATGTCTGCAATCTTCGAGATTTATAAATTCAGAAAATCCAGGTGACATGTATTGAGGGTAGCAGACCTTGACACAAAGTATGACTGTGTGATTATGCTGACTGCCACCATTGTCCCTGATACACTGCTATACACATATGCAATTAGGGAGCCATGCATGTGTACTGTCTTACTTTGCTGATATCATATTTCTGCTGCACCGCCATGCCATTCTGTGCTGTTGTATTGCTGGCATTTGTCCATTGTTTATCCCCTCAGACTCCTGGAACAGACACATACACAAGTCCATGACACACCTGTCATTCTGTAACACTACTGCCAATATAGCATCATGCAACAAAGATACACAAAATTTAATGTGCAGTCATGACACATGCCAACATACAATACCTGTAGTGGCCCACAACAAGTGCCATGGCAAAGCAATATTGCACTACAGAAGTACAAGTAAAGTAATATAGTCACCCTGTGCATCAGACACATATTTGCATTTCCCTGCATCTATGGCATGGATGGCAGGGATGTGGCACAGGTATCATCATATGCATAGGGTGTGGTGTGGGGGTTCCAGAGGCCTAGGCTGTGCCAAACAAGTGACAACATGTGTGTGAATCAGAAAGGGGTGTGGGTTAAATGGTCCATGGGGAGGTGCCGTGTGTGTCTATTGGTGACTTGCATGTGACAGTGGTGTTTGAGTGTGTGCATGTACACACTCAAGCCCAGTGCTAGCCCTACATATACATATGTTGGACAGCTGTGAACCATACATGGTAGAGTGAACTGCCAGGAGTAGCACTGGCACCACCATGCCCAAGATCAGATGCAGTGCTAGTACCTGACAGTGACTGCAAAATGTTGGGGCTGTGTCCCCCACGGGACTGCCCAGGACCACATGCTCTTGGCCTGCCACATCATGGTGTGGACAACACACCTCTCTCTGCCACACTGTAGCTACTGCCACTACAGGAGCATGACTGTGCATGGCCATGTGGACAACCAGCAGGTGGTGTTGCTGACCTTTGACCATGTGTCTGATGCCCAACTCCAGTCAGATATTCCAGCACAGACATTGTGTGGTCAAAAACAGACACTGTCTCAGCCCACTGTCTATCCAGTGCAGCACTGTACCAATCCAGGGTGTACCCACTGCGGTGGAGGCAGTCAGGTTGTCAGACTGTGCTGCATCCATAATCCCAAGCATACATCTGGCATTGTATTCAGAAAGTGCCTGTGCCTCCATGATGGCCCAAAACATGTGGCGAGTGACCGGTGATGTGACACTTGCAAAAGGTGGTGGATGGACAGCAGTCCTCCTATGAGTACCCCTGTCAATCCACCTGTGTGGGACCTCACCAACTCTCTGGCTATGGCCAATGTCTACACTCATTGATGCCATAGTTGTCACACTGCCCTGTTCAATGTGGCCACCCTCTGACTGTTCAATATCTATGGCCTCTGGGGACTGGGTATGTGTGGGCATACTGACTGTGTGCAGTGACAATGGGGGCAGAAGAGGGATGTCAATCTCTGAGACAGATTCAGCCATCAACAACCCCGCCTGTGCCTTACTATTGCCACCATCATCATCATCTGATGAGACACTGACATCAGGTTGTGAGAGGGACAGACTCCAACCCCCCCGTCACCTGTGAAAGCCACTACAAAAGCAGTACATTACTACCTGCACTTTTATGTATGGTAATCCACACAGACTCATACAAATGAGGTTGCACAACTGCATTACAAGTCCAACATCTTCACATTTCTTCTCCCATGCACAACAAACTCACAACATACACAGACAAGTCAAGTCTGTTATAACATGCACTTCAGCTACATCCAGTTAACATTGCTAGTACAATACATCTGCAAGGTATGCAATATGATTGTGTATGTAATAGAACTAAACATAAAACCCAATACACCTATCTTGAGAATGATATGCCAGTAGTAGTATCACTGCCTCAGGTATGTACCATCTCCCTATTGTGTTTGTGCAGACATCTTGGAGTACTTACCTCATGTATAGCAGGCTGAGCAGTCACTCATAACTATAAGTGCAAATGTGTTAATGTTTGTACAATTACACACCTGTGATTACCCAATCTATGCACTGTAGTTAACTGTTCCAGAATGGAACATACAGATATCCTACTCTGGCTAAACACAACAGTTGTACATAGGGCAAAATGACAGCCCTTACCTTTCTTACAGTGTATATGATCCTTAAAACAACAGGACCACACTTATCAGGTACAGGACCACAGACTTGGGCCACACCTGATGGACCTATGAAAAGGTGAGGGAGAGGTATTGTTAGCACCACCAACTGTTGCAGCACAACAAAGTAATTTGTGCATATACCCAGATGTACAGTAGCTACTGTGATAATGGCTATATTGCTAACATTCTGGGTATGTGTGTGCATAACTGAGCATAAAACCCAACCACCCCTCAGTGCAGATAAGCCTATCACAATAACTGATACAGTATTACACTGGTGAACATAATAAGCTTACCTGGACACTTCTCTCATCTCCTGTGGGTACTGTGGTACCCACCTCCACAATGTATGGCATGATGAATGCCTGGGAACTGTTGGTTGTTCCTAGGTTCACCAGGAATTCCTCTGTGGACAAGAGTGATTGTTCCATCGCAGGCCATCTACCAGTGGCGACACGATCCCTGGCGACAGCAGCTGCCCTTTGTCGTGCCGCATGCGCCATATCTGGGGCCCAGTCTCAGACCTGCTCATAGGTCCTGTCCAGTTGACCAATCTGATTGACAGCCTGCACAAGGTGACCCACAATACTTCCTACTGTTCCCAGTTGTGCCTACCGCTGGACAGCAAGTTCTGATGGTAGTGTCTCAGTCCATCCAGTATAATATCATTCTCTGCAGTTTTGAAAGATGCGTGTCTCGAGCAGTACATGGTTCCTGAAAGACAACAAGAGGAGAACACATTACAGGACCAGATACATGGATGTCCACTTTGTACAGATCCAGCACACCCATAATGGCCTGCACTATCCACTGCTTGCTCACACGTCATACCCCACAGTCTAGCAACACACTACATGTGTGGTGTTTACTAAGATAGTAGCAATAATGGGGTATGTCCCTGTGTGCTGTGACAGATTCTGCTGTATGTTCCTACACCCATCACTGCAGTCTACTGTGGTGAGTCCCTCATGGGGATACTCCCACTAATATGTCATGCAGCCACTGTCAGACAAACAGCAGTGTACTATCACAATGACTATATGGGGACAGTCCAGCAACACCAGTGTGTCCCAATGACAGAAATCACTGCAAACCTGCTGTAGTATATGTTCCCTGTAGGCATCATACCCCTCAACTATACAGATATTTGTAGACCGTCAAGATGTTTCCCCATAGTCTTTTTCATTTTCACACAAACTTGTGGATTTGTGACAAAGGGTTGGCCAATCATTGATTGCTGATGTCAGAAAATAAAGACAGACATCTGAGTTTCACACGTCATACCCTTC
The DNA here is from genome assembly GCF_019279795.1 of Protopterus annectens. Taxonomy (NCBI): domain Eukaryota; kingdom Metazoa; phylum Chordata; order Ceratodontiformes; family Protopteridae; genus Protopterus; species Protopterus annectens. The sequence continues at coordinate 886,922,294 of NC_056728.1, read as the reverse complement.
AGAACACAGTTACACTACAGTAATAGTTTAGTCTATTCATATTCTTAATTTGTACCCCATTAACTATGGCTTTGTCCTGAGTTCTTGCTGAAGGAGTTTGACAGGTATGTTAGGCATAGCTCTCACCCAAACAGGGACAAATGTCAACTAAAACAGGGACTTAGCCAGAGTACATCAGGGACAGTTTTACAATGTTAGAACTAATTATGTGAGACATAGACAGAATGAGAGGAGGTGACTTACAGTACATCGTTTGACATTACAAGGGTGTCACACTTCATGCCTGTCAGACTATGCATGCTACTGCAATAGCTGTTATTTTATCAACTTACTATCTTTGTAGGGGCAAACAGTTAAATATGTCACTGTCTCTGGGACTTGCCCACCCCCCCCCCCCCCATTAAGTATGGTTGTGTCTGGATCCCTTGTTCTAGGGGGTTGGAAGGTATGGCAGGTCTGTAGCAGCTACCTTTACAAACAGCTGTATATGCTACAGACTGCAGCTGCTGATGCAGCCTACAACACATGGGGGGGAGTGTGAACACTTTGGTGGACAGCAAGCTGTATGTGTAACTGTGTCAACTGTGTCAGACCTGTCATTATGGCAGAGCCAGGGCAAGGATATTCTATACAGTGCAATTGGGGCATTTGTTTAAGGTATGTCTGTTATGCAACAGTACAACTAACAGAGTAGTAGGTGACATATAGTTAGACTATATGGATATGTACATTGTGTCAAAACTGGGTATCAGTTAATTAAGTAGCAGTAACCTGTGGGGAGTAAGAATGCATGACTCAGTCATTGCTTGCTGTCTTCACAATACTGTAATTGAAGTGTGACACAACACTGGATTTGAACTCAGGACTGTGTGCAGCAAAATGTACTGCAAGCAAAGCATTTAACAGACTGAGCTACTTTGACAATGCGAAAGCGTCTGTATTTGCAAGATACATGTGCAGATATGCAGACTGTGAGAAACATTTCTACATCCATGAGTATATGTATAGCTTTATATGTTTGTATTTCTGCACCAGGGTCCCAGTTGTACATGTGCTTTGTCATTGCTGCCGTAGCAGGTGTCTTTCAACAAATTGCTGATAAAAGGGCACATATACCTGCTATCACAGGCCTCATGTACATCCATTAGTATGTCTCAATTATTATTTATTATTGCACCAGAGTCCAGGTTACACACCCAGTTTTCACATTAGTTTTTTTTATTTCAGTTACATGGAAAATGACTGTAAGTAGCAAGCAGTATGTTTTGCTGGAAACACTTATTTAACCTAAAGCCTGTAAAGCCTGTGTAGTGTGGTGAGTTAATGCAATGTGATATAGTTGAGAGGGTCCTGCACTCTACACTTTGTAGAGATGTTTATTCTCTACATGTGGGTAATAATGTAATAGACATTAAAGTTCAGTTAAGGTGGTCTAAGTGAAGCAGAGCACTGCGCCACACTAAAAAAATATAAAGAAAAGAAAAGAGTGATAGGAAAGTGGTGAAATGGGGGAAGCAGGGAGAAAAAACAATGTGAAAGGCAGGTAGGGATGTGCAGGATGGGGTAGGAAAAACATAGCTATCCATTTCTTATACAGCAACAGCTGTGCATTTTGAGAGGTTTTGTAGATGAATTTGGACTCTCAAACCCCAGACAGAGAGAGAGAGACAGAGAGGGATGAGAACAACATAAATGTGCTGTCAGGCCAATTGGAACAAACTAGTTGTGTCCAGTAGACACGTGTGTGAAATGGAGAGCTATGTATTAATTATTTTGTTGGACAGGTGCCCATTGTTTTAAGGAGAGAATGGAATGTTGCGGAAGGGACATAGGTATGCATTGGGAGGTAAGTTGGGTAGGAGAAGATGCAATAGCAGACAGACAAGACAGCAGACAAGCTTGGTGTGTGACACGAGTGGGATAAACACCTTGGATGGGGAGGGTGTTGTGGAATCAGAGTCGCATGTGATTCCAGACGGCAACAGCATGACTGATATCCCCTCCCATTGGCAGTTGACACTGCTCCTTCAATGTCTCAAAGATGGCTGTGCTGGTGGCTGGGTGCCGGGGCCAGCCTGCCCCACCAGGTTGGCCTGTGTGCCTTTAATCTGGTGCAGGTGACATTCATAGGTCTGATGAATGATCCTGTGCACCATAACCAGCAGTTCCTGTTTGGTGACTGCAGCCCCTCCACCACTGCTTCCAGGGGGAGGCCGGGCCCCGCAGGGCCCCTGAGGCAGTTCCACCTGATGCCACAGGTGGTGCAGAGGCAGTATATGGGGCACCACCGGCCTGGGTGCCAGAGATGCTAGGACCGGGTGCCATGGCCAGTTGAGGCAACGTAGGCAGATCACCGAGAACTGGCCTTCCCTGACATGCTGTGGTGATGGAGGCAGAGCAATAAGTATAGGTTAGCTATGAACAGAAAATAGTAATAACAGCATGCCAGAACAGTGGAAATAACCCAGTTACATATCAATACATATTATGTGAAATGCACCAATACATGACAGAACAGTCAGTATGTCACCAGCATGCCAGTATAAGGCCAACAAAATATGTAATTCAACAAGATATGTTAATATGCAACCATTATAATACATAACAATAATGATATACATGCCCCAAAATACAGGTAATGTAGCAAAATATGTGAATAGTAAACCATAACCAATGGATAACATTAACAAATAAATGAAGTTAAGGGGTGGGGAGAGAGAAAAAACAGTCCATTAATGCCATTATAAGCTATTTACTTTACAGCAGTACTACTATCTACTCTATGGGTCTGCCCTCTCAATATGTGTGCAAGTCCCCTATAGCTGCTGTAGCACATACATACCTCTCAAGCTATTCTCATGGGCAGTATGGGCCAAGATGTAACAATTGTGGGTACACAACTCACAGAACACTGGCACATCAGGTGGGCCTATGTAACTACCAAGGTGTACTGTGGGCTGATGGAGTGATACTTTGCAATTTAGGTAATGATTCTGATGGTAATCCTGTAACAGACAGATTACGTACTACTAATTACATTATGTGACGGTTTGACACTTGAGAGACATGTATATGTACAGTACAGATACTAAACAACTAACATGCCTTGCTTGGCCGTCATGGGGATAGAACCCAATAGCAGTGACTGCAGGGGACATCTGCATGGAATGTATGAATTGGCTGCAGCAACTTTGAGCAGACACTCCAGGCATACAGCCATACCAAGATTACACATGTTATTTGTTTTATTTTATTTTATTATTATATTTATTTCCTTTATTTTATGCTGCACCTTCACATTCTTGCTAATGATTTTAACAGTCTGTGACATCTAAACACACTATTAATTACTCACAATATGGACTACCTCACCCATTTACCCATAGTTCCTGTGGAGAGAATCTGTAAACATTACGTGACTGATACTGTAATATTTACTACTACACAGCACTGGATTCTAACCCTGGTCTGTGTGTGGCAAAATATACAACAGACATAGCATTTAACAAACTGAGCTACTGAGTCACTGCTGACTACTGACTAACTGATATTTCCCTAGATCTCACCTGGAACCAATATACGACTTGATAGTAGTACTACAATTATATACTAGACTGCAGTGACAGTAGAACACACATGCATGAAATGCAAGCATGACAGATATAGTAGGTAATCTATACATTAGTATATAAAATGCAGGTGTACACAATATATTGTTATTGGTTTGAAATATCTGTGAAGTCAACAAACAATTTCAGATCATGGAGTGGACTACCTCATCTATATACCTCACTTCCTGCTGTTTGTGGATGACAGAGCATTATGTGAATAATAGCCTAGAAACAGTCTTGAGCATTAATGTATATGTTAAATAAGACATTTGGCAGACATTCCCCAGGATTCATGAAGCTTGGAGCAAGGACAGCGTTAGCCTTGCGCTGACCATGCGGCATAGAGATGGCACAGCAGCACCACATGCATATTAATGAAGGCTCGCTGCCATAACGGCCACATGCATAGGAAATGTGTACGAGTGTAGGGGGCATGTCCAAGCGCTGCACTGAGGCATGAACATGTCGGCTGCATACGCACAACCTAAAATGCTGACTAGTACAGCCTGCCTCTAATAGTAATCACTCCTGTCAGTGTCTGTGGATACTGAAATGTATGCAAAGCATACAAGACATCATTGCAAACACCACAATAAGAAGTAAACACAAAGGCACGTAGCGGAATATTGAGTCTTCATCCCTCGAACAAAGATATTTAAAATCCCGTGCCCGTATTCCATTATAGTGTCGCTAGTTATACCAAGTGGAAGCAAAACGTATCGTGTTAGCGCACTGCCAATTGCCAAGCCTAGCCCAATGGTTTGGGTTACCACCTGTCCTACATTGTGAGGGACAGTCCCCCTCTAGGCAGGTGTGTCCATACCAAAATTATAATAAATGTGAAATGTCCTGTGATAGTAGGACAAAATTATGTCCCATATGTTATGTAATAGTCCCATACAGTACGTATGTCCATATATAAAATACCTATATGTTACAAGAAACAGAATAAGGAAGTAAACAAAACAGAATAAACGAATACACCACTACAACAATAAAAGCTTATATGTAGGCATGAAACTAAAGTACTATCCTTTGTAATGACTGTGGGTATGTGCTGGCCTGTAAACTCAGATGTGTGCCATGAAAATGTCCCATCCAGGTCATATGAAAAGGTGGCAACCCTACCAATGGTCAGAAAATTTGCCCAATATCTGCCCATTCGCAGTGCAAGTCATCCTTGTCAGGACAGCCCATGGAAGAACGGGTATTACCCAGGTCTACCTACCATGTCATGAAAGATAAGTATTTGCAAGTACCTATGTGCATGAAGTACAGCATGTGAATGGTCTGAAATGTTAGTGTAGACCTCACAACCATATTGGTCCCAGAGATATGTAGTGTACGCAATGTGTTCTGTTGGCTGTGCCATGGGCCATCAACTAGAGAAGGGATGAATGTTGTTTGTGGAATATGGGGGTGAGGGGGTGATGGGTAATGTAATAATTTGCCAAGGGGGAGACTGGGTTGGATGCACAGTAGGTGAACTGGAGGTCTACGAGGGAGTGGTGGGTGAATCAGGAAGATAACCAAAGAACAAATATACACATCCGCAATAAAATCCCACAAACATGTGAACATTAAAATGTGCAATACACATGTACAGAAATGTTGCCGGCACATACCCACATAATGGTCTGGCCTGAACTGAGCCATTCAATCCCAACACACCTGGATACATAATTGAATACCCATTATCCCCTTCACAGCACACCCCCCCTTCCTGAACGTCCACCAAAACCAGCCATACTCAGGCTGCTAGTTAGGCGCGGCCATATCTGCACATAGTGACCCCTACCCATATCTAGTAGGCAGTCTCACCCTAGGCAATCTCAGGATTGCAAACTATGTATCCCTTGCATGTATAACCCTACCTTACAGCCGAAAAGCAAAGATGGTCATCGGTCCCCACAATTTTTGGATATTCCTCATGGAATATGTATCTGTTCTAAACATTAGACTTGGTGTCACGACATGATGTCCAATCCTGTATACATCTGGACACAAGTTGTATGAGCAGTAGTTATCCACAAGACTGCTCAGCCTCCAGCCAGTCCTGCAGAACCTATGACCTGGGATTAAACACCTGACCGTGATGCACGTCACCCCATGTGCATTATCGGGAATATATACCTTACACATTCGCATAGTGGAAGTCAGATATAGAGTGCTTAAGATGCTTTAAAGCAGATGTAGGTAGGGTTACCACCTGACACATCTTGTGAGTGATTAAACACCTGTCTGTGATGCACATCTCCCCACGTGCATTATCGGGAATATATACCTTACACATTTGCATAGTGGCAGTCGGATATAGGGTGCTTAAGACGCTGTAAAGCAGATGTAAGTAGGGTTACCACCTGCCCCACATTGTGAGGGACAGTCTCTTTTTGGGAAGTTGTGTCCAGACCAAATATAATACAATGGAAAATGTTCTGTAATTGTAGGAAATACATTCCATATTTCATGTAACAAATGCATAAAACAGTTATTTATGTAAAATACTAGTTACAAGAAACAGATTAAGGAAACAAACTGCTACAAGAATAAGCTTTCATTTAGGCAAATAAGTAACGTTCTAACCTTTGTACTGACTGTGGGTATGTGTTGGCCTGTAAAATCTGATGTGTGTCCCAAAATGTCCCACTTTGGCCATATGAAAAGGTGGCAACCCGAGACGTAAGCAGGTATGCAAGCATGTATGCGTGACGGTAGGTGGTGGTGATTCAACGGTATGGGAAATGTAAATGAGCATGTAGGTGTATATGCATGTTTATGTACAGACCGATATACACACACACACACACACACACACACACACACACACACACACACATATATATATGTGTGTGTGTAGATATGAAGAATAAACATGGTCACAATATACGAAACCCTGTAATAGATAATGCTGTTATATATCAGGATGGCCAAAGGTGAGCACATCTCTGCATCCCCAACCACAGGTAGGAAGCTAAAAGTGGAACAAATGATCTCCCCTTGCTAAGTCTGACTTTTAACTAGGTACAGGACAGTCCCAATCCCCAATCAGACAAGCCTAAACTCAGAAGACCATATAAACACCCTGACAATCTAACACACGTATGTGCCAGGACTATAAGCTTTGGAGGTCTGAATATCCTCGGAGTGAGTCAACATACGGCACAAGTCCAGAGCAGTAGGGAATAGGGAATGTGTAGTAGTGTGTTTTTCCCAACAGGTAAATGGATGCCTGCTGTGTAAGTGAAGTGATGAGGCATGTGTTTGGGTAACTATGCACCATGGGTATACATATAAATGAGGAAGAACACCAATAGTGTAGTGGTTAGAGCATCCGCCTAACGAAAAGGCATAAACGGTTCAAGGTCGACAATAGCACATATCATTTTCCTTATGGAATAAATGTTGCTCTGCTGTAAAGCCAACATTTAAACATGTAAAGGTGAACATGTGTATCGCATTGGACTATTAACCAGATCCTTTCAATCAAAGTGGCATTGTCATAATGTATAAGGTACAAATAAGCAAAAATACGAGACAGTAAACATATGTAACGCATAGTAAGCATAGGCGAGTGCACCTGCATGGGTGTAAGCAGCTACCAGGAAATGTATGTTTGCATGTACAGATGTAATATATATACACACACACACACACACACACACACACACATATATATATATATATATATATATATATATATATATATATATATATATATATATATATTTATATGTATATACACACACACACTTATATGTGTGTATAGATATATATCTACATACATGAGAAATATATATATATATATATATATATATATATAAAGAATGGACACTGTAACAGTAAAGCATACACAAGGGATGTAAAGGGAATCAAGAGCAATGTTGGTATTATAAAGTGCTTTCAGCATATGTCATAAAAAGCTGCCCAGGAGTGAGCAGAGCACCATTACTCACACCACAGGCAGGGTTTTACCAGTGGGAGTAACATCATTGAAATGCTAGGTCTACTTTACACACAGACAGAATGCAGTCCCATGCTGGGACCTCCACAAATTGGAAAGCGCAAATGGCCATATTCCATAACCCCAGGAAAGGCACGTATGTGCAAATATACATGGTGGGAGACCCTGTGAATACACGAGGTGGGACAGAATGTGTGCAGGGCCTCAAAAGCTCTTGAGAAGGAAATGTATAAAGGTGTGTTATGGCTGCGATAACAAGTGGATAATGGATGTTACGCATGTAAATTTAACACAGGTAGAGTGGAGGAACTATGGGTATACAATTATGGATCCAGGCGTGCCAGGGTTGAATGGGCCGGTTCTAATGGACCACCCCGTGGAGGTCAGCTAAGTCATAATAGGTATATATGTATACTCACATGTAGACAACAATATATGTCGAAGTACAAATTCTGTAACACATGCATTCCGTTTGTTGGCATAAATAATAGAAATGTGCTCATACAAATATCGACAGTACATGGAATAATAGGCTGTACAGAAGAGGGACAGGTCGAATCACACTATCACATTCCAATTACCATCAGTAATCTGTACATGAACATATAGCGAAATCTGTCCGCTGTATAACATGCTACATACCGATTACAAGATAAATGGAGTGTGTCGGTGTTATAATGAATAAGGCACTAGTATGCTGGTGAAGCTTATAAACACCATTACGCATGTGTAAGTGCTATGAGCGGGGAATGTATTGACACATTGACACACTGATGTACATATATATAATCATATATATATATATATATATATATATATATATATATATATATATATATATACACACACACACACACACACACACACACATATATATATATATATATATATATATATATATATATATATAAAACAGCAAGATATGAATATACATGTATGAATACATATGCAGATATGTCTGTATATATTAATGTAAATATATATATATATATATATATATATGTTACAGTAAATATACACATGTATATACCTAGGTTATATTACAGCAGTTACGGGTAACATGTTTAGACCGGACATATGTGCATATGTTGGTGGGAGGTCCACTCAATGAACGTCTACTTACCACCCCCCCCAGCTAGGCCGGTGAGACATACAGACATGCAATAAAGGTAAATACAGCACAGCTTCCCAGACCACCGACAGGAAACTACCAGTGGGATAGATCTACAAGGTCTATACTTTAAACATGGACAGTGACGTCCCTTGTGGGACACCAAAAATTTGGTACCTTCAGCCAATGGGGGAACACAATTAAGACCAGGATGTAGCTGTACATAGAACAGTAGGTTATGCAAGCCTGATAACACATGGGTTGACACAACGTACGACATGTGTCCCGACACGGGGAGAGTGGGCAGTGTGTAGGGGTGTGTTCATATCCCACCTACGTCCTCCTGCACCCACAGTAAGGATGAGTGCTGTACAGTAGTGGCAGGTGGGAAAACTATGGGTATGCAATTATGAGGCTAGGCGTGCAGGTGTTGGCTGGCAGACACGTATTAGGACTGCCCCGTGGGTGTAAGTAGTATTCCGATGTGGTTATAGCAGATGCCCATACCTCTCGAACTATAAGAGCACATCTACTGGACAGTCCGTAAACCATTGAGGGGAATACATAGGGACCATATCATTGAACTGTCCCCGATTAACAGGGACGTCCGTGATTACGAATCAGAATCTTAACACAGTCCCAAGTAAACCATCCTAGAACTAGTGATATTAGGAGGAAAGGTGGTGGAATACATGTAATGAATAATGACAACATGTAAGAGTCATAAACTGCATGCACCTCAGACAATGTGTATGAATACATATGTGCTCTGTGTCTGTCAATGTGCCAGGTTAATAGCACCAACCTTCTAAATGTGCCCCTGAGGTCATTATGCAGTGTCCCTGATTCAGTGTTTATTCTTTCCCATTCGTTTGAGAGGTCTGATAGTGAGAGAAAGCGCATGTTCCGCCGACTACCTTAGAAAGTTGATATCATAATAGGTTTGGGGTTACCACCTGTCCACCTTTGCGAGGGACACTCCCCTGTGGGCAGTTGTGTCCTGTATAATAACTGTAATTAAGGCAAATGTCCTTTGATTTAGGGCAAAGACTACCTATATTGTCTGTAGTAGTAGCACAAAACAATTATGTTCCTCTGAAACACCTAAATGTTATAGGTAACAGTATAAGCAACTATAATGCTACAAGAGTAACCTTTTATTTAGGCAAAACAGTGAAGTACACCCCTTTCTACTGGCTGTGGGTGTGTTGCCCTGCAAAGTCTGACGTCTCTACATACAGGTCCTATAGGGTTGTCACCTTTCCAAATGGTCAGAGTGGGACATGTTCTGTAGAAATGTCAGACCTTCCAGGACGAAACATACCTACAGCCGTGCATAGTACACTTATTTGCACAAATGAAAGCTTAATCTAGTTGCATTTGAATTACTTATGCTACTTTACATAACATATAGAAGTGTCATATATAAAATAACTGTTGTACACAATTATTAATGAAACGTAGAATATAATAATGTCCTGTAATCTGGACATGTGCTATGTCTTGATTATTTTCGCTCTGTCCCTCACAAAGTGGGACTGGTGGTAACCCTAACGTCCTACCTTGGCCAACTGAGAAGGTGGCAAACCTATAATAGGTATGCGGTAGCATGACCCGTCCGACGGATGTGGCTACCACAACCAACTACTCATTTGTAATGCAGGGTCTCGGTTCCCATGTATCAGGCAGATGGGAGCAGAGTGTATGCGGAATACACAAATATGATTACTTTACTGGACAGGCCGCTGATTCCGTACAGTTGAATGCCATGCCGTCGCCTAATTGGCAGCCGTTCCCGATACTGTAGTCATGTAGTCCGATGTGATAGGCATTACAAGGTGGGAGCAGATTGTCAACTGTACAATGTGTAGTAGATGTATGACCACAGCTATGAACAGCTGCCCATCATTGACTTGTCACTGGGAATCCCACACAGTGTCAGTCATACCACTGTCTCATGTGACACATGTCCAGTCAGGGATGCCATGGCAGTAACACATCCCTATCATCATGTACTGTCTGCAATCCCCACACCATGCTTCTGCTGTGCACAGAAGTGTGTTCAGTGTGTAACACAGGAAACAAATGGTTGCACACACTGACCTGTTCACAGATGGCCCTACATATGGGGTTCCCTCATGAACAGAGTACTGTCATGTCTGTATTTTAACATGCAGAATAGACATTACCACACACATGTTAAACAGGCAGTAGTCTCAGTGCAGCATAGCTACACTTACATGCTGTAGTTGTGTGGCACATCACCCTCCTGTCATTAGGCTATATCCCACTGTGGAAAATGATTGAGGTACATCCAGATATCATCTGCGATGCCGTGTCAGAACACCACATCCAGGTACCACTCACAGTGACTGTCATGGCCAGATAATAACATGTTTCCCTAGATAGTGTAATGTGTTTATCATGCGGATGGCTATGGGAGCACCATCACAGCTGTACCACATGCAATCAGCTAGAGGAGGACTGCAATAGGTGCAGAGGCCATCACCTGACCATTTCCATCTGTTACAATACACATGCTGCTGCTGTGCAAGTGTACCCCTTCACATCCACCAGAAAGTGTGTGTGCGGGACAGGCAATGTACACCAGGAAAGGGCTTGGAGACTTAACCATAAGCATCATCTGCCACATGCTGAATAGTACAGGGGCAAACCCCTGACTACTCATTACTATTACATGTGCATGATGTTACTACATGTGCCACAGAGGTGACATGTTGCAGTGCTATAAGAACATGTGCATAGGTGAGTGAGTGCCATCTGCAATAGATATAGCAGACATACATTAGGTGTGGCACACATGTCAGTCCATGTGAACGGATGCCATTGTCACCACAACCACACTCTAATGGACACGCATTGACACCTTTGTCAGGGAGGCAAATACACAATGTAGCTACTTAGTTTGCCACACCGCAGTAATGCACAGGACCACATGCACCACAGGGGATATCTGGAGGTTCTATGGGCTAGGGCATGTGAAAGTGCTTGACAATTGTTGGTATACCAATGAGGTTTATACTGGGAGTGACTGTGGTTCGGAGCATCACAACCCACATGCAGACACAGGGTAACAGTACTGTCATGCAGGTATGCATTGCTCCATGGGTGTGTAGTGTTTGGCTGTGTGCAAGATGGCTGTACAAGGCTGGGTGAGGGGTAATCCTTGTCATTGCATCACCTGACAATGGTGTGCAGTGCAGGGGTGTAGTGTATGCAATGTCCCTTACAGATGGGTACTGCATTATCTGGCCTGACATCCTGGTTACCAATGTGTAGAGCCATAGCTTTGCAATGCATGCCATGTCTGTGTTTGATAGTCCTTCACATGGACATTGCCTGGGATATGCGTGTCCCACAATACTGTACAGTGACATGTACAGGTGTACCTGGTTTGGCAGACACATGTAGTGTACACAGCCTGTTATACCCCAATATGCCAATACTGGCCTGGTGTGGCAAAATCTGCTTATAGTGAGAAGGCTGGCCCTGCACCTGCATGGATAGAATGGACAGGTATTCTGTGGTGTCAGTGGCATGGGTCCATACAGGGTACATGTGTACAGCATTGTCTGGCCTTAGCGGAGCACACATGATGGCACCACATATGTCTGGAACATAGTGAAGGCACAATGTCTGCATATATGTGCCTATTGTACTGCTGTACAGGGTGCCATGTCCTCTGCAGGCCATTGCAGTCATACCATGCCTACTATCTGTCCTCAATGTGCATGTTACTAGCAACATAGTGGGATATCCTAGGCAAGGTTGTATGTGCATGGCACATGGGTGCGGGACATATACCGGGTACTAGTAGGGCTGCATACTTAGTTCACCAGCCCTTTTGCCAGATGTATGGGTACAGCTTGCCAACACAGTGCCATGGCTGACTGACAGCTGTACTCCTCATGAGGTGGCCAATGTGTCATAAGATGGATACAATATAGGAAAACTACAAAACCCACTCACAAACATGTCCAATGGTAAGACAATCACGACCACCTCTACACAGGCTCTGACAGACAAACACACACTTGCCATGTCCTGTATACAAACCCCTACCATATCACAGTGCAGCAACACGCATTTAGGGCACGCACTACGACAAATACTACAAAGCACTGTACTTGTCTCACGCAGGTAGACACACACAATTGGCGTATCTGGGATTAGAACACTGATCTAACTACTTTTCTACACTACAGCATTACGCAGTTACAGAATGCGCTACCGAGATTACTGGGACACAGCACTCCCAGAGGTGTATTTGTAGATAGATGACATCATCGCCCTTGATAACGGTGGGTATAAGAAATATATTGAGTATGAGCAGTATAAAAGCATTAGTCAGTCCTCAGGGACACACACACACACATGGCAAGTGTGGGACTAGAACAATGACCTAACAACTTTATTACACTACAGCATTACGCAGTTATAGAATGCGCTACTGAGATTATTGGGACACAGCACTCCCAGAGGTGTATTTGTAGATGGGTGACATCATCGGCCTTGATAATGGTGGGTATAAGAAATGTATGGAGTGTGAGCAGTTTAAAAGCATTAATCAGTTCTCAGGCAAAAGGGCACACACACACACACCCACACACACACACACACAGACACACACACACACACACACACACACACACACACACACACACACACACACAGCAAGTGTGGGACTAGAACACCAACCTAACTACTTTATTATACTACAGCATTATGCAGTTATAGAATGCGCTACTGAGATTACTGGGACACAGCCTTCCCAGAGGTGTATTTGTAGATGGGTGACATCATCGGTGTTGCTAACGGTGGGTATAAGAAATGTATGGAGTGTGGGCAGACTAAAAGCAATTTAGAGTCCACCTGCAAATGGGGACAGACACACACACACACACACACACACACACACACACACACACACACACGCCAGTGGCGGGTAAAGAACACTTGCCTATTACAATACTACATACTTACGAATCGTGCCACACAAACTAGACATGTCAAGGGTGTTATTATGACCATCTGGGAATGTGGACATCAACAGGGATGCTGGCAGTTAAGATGTACATACCTGTAAACCTGTGTGTTTAAAGTAGGAATCCATCCTGACCTGGAGTATGCCCATCTGTGGAATGGACGACTACTATCACTATACAGGGTTACAATGGCCATGCCCATACACAGAGGCAAATAACCGACACAAGGTGTCATTGGGCATGCTCACACAGTAGCACAGGGCTGTTTGGAATGCACTGTGTGTCCATCTACACAAGGATATACTGGGCATGCTCATACACTTAGTAGCACAGGGGGCATGCTCACACACTTAGTAGCACAGGGCTGGTCGGAATGCACTACTATGTGTCCATCTACACAAGGATATACTGGACATGCTCATACTCCTATTAGCACAGGGCTGACAGGGATGCACTCTGATGCTAAACACGGAGGGCCACAGTGGCCATGCTATTACAGGTAGATGTAAAGAGCACATTGTAATGGGCTCTGGTGTTAGTAGTTGTCATTGTTAGTGAGATCGCTGCTCTACATATATTTGACACCAGTCTTTGACACAACATTAGCTGTCATTCTGGGATGACATGGCTGACAGCAGGCAAGCCTTTGTCACATATCACATGCATCCATGATACAACTGAGTGTGGATATTACCCAAGTCGCATCTGCCCACACAGTGCCATTCCAAGGCAAATGTCCTAAACACAGGTTAACTCCCATACACCTACAGGACAACTGCATTGTTTTCTTATGCTAACCAGTGCCAGATGTGTAGCGTCCATATTCACAGCTGGTCACTGTAGATCCAACAATGTGGAGTACTGACATCTGTGCAGTGAGGAACACCTGGCTGATGTCTCTGTAGTGCACAATAGCACTACCACCATATACCTCAGAACCTAGCACTACCACCATATACCTCAGAACCTGACATGTGGGCCATAACACAAGTACGGACCGTTCCAGGTGGTGTACCCACATACATAAAGGCCACTCACATGTACTGACTGGTTCCCCATGAAAGGCATTACAGATGAGCCATGTGCAGGACACAGTGCCACATGCTGTATTCTATGATGTAAACTGCAGACACCACCATGCCCTCGGACCACCAACACACAACCATACATGTTGTATGACATAGAAGAGTACACCATCATGTGACCCTTGACCTGTGTACTGTACTAAGCTCTACATCAACTGTAGAGAGTACACATGTACTGACACAGTTGCATCATGCATTATGCAATGCAATGATACCACTGTCTGTGACCAGGTCAGCTGTACACATACCAGATGTCTGTTGCTGCACACCAGTACACTCTCTCATGTATGGATATGACATACATGTACCTGCCCTGGGTATGTACATGCCACACAAACAAAATACCTGTAAAGCTTTTGTAGTCCTTTGTGCAAACAGGTGGCTACAGCCATTACACACATGTACATGGAATATAGATCCATGGCTGCTGAATGCTAAAAGTACATAAGATGTGATATCAATGCTGACAGAGGTAACATCCCCTCTGTACTGGTCACCCATCATATCATACAACAGTCCATGTGTCATGCATGTCATTACACATATCCACCAATTGCAATGCCTACAAACATGACCAAATGTCAGGATTGTAGGACCTACACACCTGTACACATAGTGTTGTGCATTCAGATACATGCGTGTGCAGTTGCTGATGTATGCAGGTAGTGTGTATCCTAGTACATCATGCAGCTGCAATGCAGCCTCAACATTGCCAACTGTATATGGTGATATGCTGAATGTACAGAAATATGTACCACAGGTATGGACAGATGTGTTGAAATAACTAAGTGGCGGGGCATCTTTGCAGATGGATGTTTGCTGTAGACAGCTCACAGGTGTGTCACAAGCGGTCCTACAATACCCTGTGCAACCAGTAAGCAATGATTTTGTTAATTGAAGGACATAACACACAACATAGACAGCAGTCAGGCTAACAGCGAAGGTAAATCACTTGACACCTGTTAATAGATATGACGTCCCTAGTGCATATATCAGCACTGTTGGCACAGGAAACATCAGTACAGTTTGTAATGCGTCCAATACTGCTGTACGTCTGACATACATAACATGAGCTAAGCAGGTCTGAGACTCACAGTACTGGCATGTGTGGTTGCATGTGTGTCCATATATGTCACGTATTGTGGGAAATACATCTCAGTTGTTACTCACTCTCCTGTACACTAGTGTACACATCTGTACAGACTACAATGTAGAAAGCAGGACATAGGCAGGGGCATGTATCTCACACATGTGAGGTATTTGTATGTGCATGACATAGGTGTATTAATTACTGGATGACACAGTGTGTGCATGTAGGGCTGACTGGTCCCTGGGGTGAGGATGTATGTTACCATACTGAACTGATATGATCCCTCCCACCATCCAGGTGATGCATTCTACTATTCCATGTTGATGTCCCCGATCTTAGGCCGTACTGGCTACCTGTACATGTGTATTCTCTGTGGCGGGTCATGTAGGTGCACAGTACTGTAATGATGATTTGCACATAGGCAGGGGTCATCATCCCACCAGTAGCAACTGTGTGCGAGTATGTGTTACTGTGTCGGTGAAGCTGTGAGTGTGTTTGTGTGTGTTACAGTGTCACTGAATACACGTGTGTTAATACCTGAGTGTGTGGGTGCAGTTGTGTGTTGGCATCCTGTTATGGGAATGTGTATTACTGATTCCCATTGAGGCATCACACTTCCCACTGGCCTCTACCCTTGTAATCAGCTAGACCTCTGTCTTACCTCACCACTCCATGTAACTGTACCTGTGATGACACCCTTTATGGATGTCACATCTGTGGCCACAGAAGCTTAATACACAGCTATCATGCTCTTGGAATGGTAGACGTGTTTGTAAAGTGGGATGTTCTCACTGGTATATTTCAGTTACATGGTGCATGCTGGTATATTCATACATACCTGTGAATAGTTCACATTGACATATGGGACACTTAACTGCAAACACTGATATCCACCGGCACATGCAATTAGACATGAAGAAGGACAGCAGAACATCATGACCAATATGCATTTACTGTTGTTACACAAGACACATACTGTTAACAGTATTGTACATCTGTACTACATGGTATATCTGCTGCCTGTCAGCAGTCCTCAACATTTGTAAACTACGCGTATCATCCTAGTCTGTTCACCCTGTGCATCAGACCATATGAGCATGTCCTTGCACCGATGGTGTGGATGTCAGTGATGCATCACAGGCATCATCATATGCACAGGGTGTTAATGTTTGCCAGAGGCCTAGGCTGCACCATTGGATGACATCATGTGTATGGGTTTGGGCCTTTGATCTAACTGGGTGTTTATGGATGTTATGCATGTGTGTGTTACGGTGCCCTACATATGTGTCCAGTGTGTGCGTGTATGCATGCACACAGTTTTCCTATGTGTCTGGCCTACACAGGGGTATTATTGACAGCTGCAGAATGTACAGACAAGGTTTTACAGTTCACGCTGTCCGGCCACGGACATGTGACCTGTGCCTGCCAGGGATTGCATGGGCACTACGAGACAGGTGCAGATTGGGTGCTTTCTGATATCACTTGTCCACTGGAACTGTGTCCCAGTTGGGACCATCCTGGGCCATGTGCGCATGGCCTGCTGTGTCATGGTGTGGACAGCACAGCACTAGATTCACTGCTGCTTCTACTGCCACTATGGGAGCGGGCATGTGAGGTAGCTCGTACACGTAGACCTGACACAGGTGATGTAGCAGGCCTATGTCCATGTGCCCAATGCCTCACTCCTACCAGATATTCCAACACAGACAGCTCACACTCGCGGATTGTCATGCCATGGTCAATGACTCCAACCATGTTACCCAACCGCCTATCCAAAGCATCAGCAATCTGCTGTTGAGCATTTACCATTGCCTGGATGCTGTTGTTTAAAGAATGGACAGCAGCCCTCTGTAGCCTCTGATCTTCTCTGCTGTGCCATTCAGCACGTGCCTGTGCCTCCATTACAGCCTGAAACATGCATCTGGTGACACCAGCTGCTGCGCTCTGTCGTGCAGGAGCATGTTGGCCAGAGGTCCTCCTATGAGCAGCACTGGCCACGTGCCTGTGTGGGGCACCACCAGTAGTTTGGCTGACACCATGGTGTGCAGGCACACCATCCATAGCCACCACACTTTCCTGCTCCAAGCTACCATGTGCCAACTGTCCTTCCTCTATGGTCACTGGTGATGGGGTATGTGCAAGTATGGGATCTGTGTGTGAGGATGAAGTAGATATAGATGGAATGGCAGCCAATGGCACAGTCTCAGCCCCTGACAACTCTGCCTGTGTCCCAATCATATGTTTATCATCACTGATAGAGTCTGTGGGGACACTAACATGAGATGTGCAGCAGGAGGGCAATGCACCTACATCACCTGTGAGGGCAGACAAGAACTGTACATTACAATTTATACAACAAACATCCACACACACATGAATGTGATATGACAGAAGGCATGCAACATGCATGTGATACAGCAGATGGCATGCAGCGCAGACAATAATAGTGGTAGTTATCATACATCGCTAAGTTGCACACAACAGCATGCATGTGGCATAGCAGATGGCATGCAAATTACACAATCACAGTAGTGGTTAGCTGGTTAGCATACATCCCTGTGTTACACCATGTAGACCAGCACAGGTTAACAGTACGCCTGCCTGATGTGTGGCGTATGACCTGTATAATCACATGTAGTATGACATGTGATCTGCTGATGTGTGCAATGACATGCATACATGTTTAACACAATGGTATCCTGTCAAATATGCAGTGGGACAATGGTGTACCAATTCAGTGTTGTCTGTCCACCCTACCGATATACTGCAAATTTAGCTGATGTACATGGCCATTGCAGGGAATCATGAGGCATCTCTAGTGCTATACAGTGTGAGTTACAGACAGGGTTCATAGCCATGACTGTGTTCAGATACAATACATATATACTGTGGAATGGGACCCACGTCACTGAGGTGTATACACAATAAACCATAATGTGGAAGTTGTGACACAGGTCACTGAAGGGTATACGGATGACACCCCTGCACATCTGCAACCATATTGCTGCAGCTTGGCAACTAACTATGGCCAGACATGGTGAACACATTGGTACACCATGTCTCACATGACATCTGTGTGCCACACACACACCCACATGAGGAGATAGTATGGCATTTATGTCCAACACCAGCAACAGGAATGTATTGTATCTCTGGCCTGATGTGGATACTGTACAGGTGACTGCTGTCATGTTGCAACACCCTCAAGATGTTCAACACATCTTATGTGGTGGATTGATGTTACGCCTACACAAGATGTGCACAGGCATGTAGGATGTCTAGTGTTCCACATCTACATTATGACCATTATACAAAGGCCATGGTTGAACCATGTGTAGCCATTGTATGACAGGATGTACACACAAGCACAACACGTCTACTGTGTGTGTTGCTCCATGTCTCTGCCCATCCTCCATGGCCATGTGTGTACATGTGTTGTCCAAATTATTGTGATGAGCATCTATTTCATATGTCTGTGTTGTCCCATATGACATATATGCTCCAGTGACAACAGGGTTATGCAGATAAAGGGTAGTACGTGGGATATGTTTTCAGGTTAGGTAGGCAGTGTAGTAGCCAGGCCAATAGATGTCATGGACATGTCAAGAGAGCACATCACATTGTGTGGCATTCATAGCAGGGCTATGATCCACACCGTTAAAACCTGTGTGCTGGCCATACTCCAGCCCACTGCGTAGTACTGTTTGAATTCACCACATGTGTAGATCAGATCTGTAGTATGTCCCTAAAGTGAACAGCACCTCCACCATTGTATGCACAGCTGTCAACACATCTGGCAATAAAGTTTGTGAGGATTCATGTCGGTGAGATGATTCACATAGTTTGCAACTGTTGCACATGGGTAGTCATTGTGATGCATTGCAGGTGCGACCTGTATATTGTGACAGGACCATACATTATGTGTACATGTTGTGAATGGCCACATGGCCGATAGATTTGTGCATTACGTTTCCTGATAAATAATAACACTCTCACCTGCAATGGGCTGCTATTGCAGCAGAACTCCAGAAGTACCTAAATAGGAGTAACACAGCATTATGAGCATAATCCACCCCTGTATAAAGGCTACAGGGTGCAATGTGCATAACACATACACCAGTACATTAGACTATACTATGGTGTATGCACATGTGTGCATACACAGGGTAGAATACTATAGTATGTGGCATGTGTGTATACATGCCTTGCATATGATGTTACATTACATATTGTACAGTGACACATGCAACTATATGGAATAAAGTTGATATAGGTGCAGTACTGACTTGCCAGGCAACTCCAGGCTCAGTGGTTGAGAGACACCCTCCTCCACAATATCAGCTAAGGCTTGTGGATGAGGTTCTGCAGGTGTCTCCAGGTTGGCCAGTAGCTCCTCGGTAAGTGTGAGTGGGGGCTGGGTTGGTGGTCCACCACCTGTTGCACCTTGTTCCCTGGTGATGGCATTTGCATGCTGTTTTGCCCATCTAATGAGGTCTGTACAGTGTCTGTGCACCTGCTGGTATATGCGGTTGTGGCCACCCACATCATTAACCCTCCTGCGAAGTTCCATCCACAGGGCATCTTGCTGCTGTGCATCCTGTGGCACATGGCTGAACAGGATATCGTGATTATCGAGTAGGTATGGGATGAGGGCCTCATCCTCCAAGCATGTAAAAGGGGGAAGCCTTGCACGCAGCATACCTGGAAGACATAATGATGGAGACAGGTCACAGTAACTCACAGAGACATACAGAGCTACAGCTGAACATACATGCATATCACATTAATTCAGTTTAAATAGTTGTATTTGCAAACCTACATGACACTGATGTGTTTGTGTCACACACATGTGACACTCAATGTTGAGTGGATATTATCACCATATATGTGTATGTGTCACCTGATTACATTGCTCATACTCCATGTGGTTGCTGTCTTGATGTGGGCATGTCTGTTTGCCTGTACTGGTGTTCATACCTATCAGCACATGGCTGGATGTGTCCACATTAATGCAGTCGACCTTGATGCAGTGTATATCTCACATATAAGGACTTACACTGCCTTAACAGACATGACCTGTGACCCTGCAGACATACTCACATTAGGTTTTACATGTATGTGTTCTGCCATATACATCTACACGGCACTGTACAGTGATTCAACATCCTGCCATGTATCACCTGTGTTGCACATGTGATACACATGGGACACTGGCTAGCCAGATGGTATTTGCAGGGATGGATATCAACTATAGCATGTACAGTCAAAGTCAACTAGTGTGCTATATGCCATGGGCCATGTATGAATCTAGGATGAAAGGTTATCTGGCAGTACCCGACAGGTGGATCTGTGGGGCCAGGTGGTGCAGTGCCACATTTCTGATCCACAGGGTTAATGATACATATACCATGCGTTACCATGCGGTCATCACACCATGTCTGAGAGGGGAGCAATGTGCAGCTTTGACAGACAGGAATGCATAGTATGGCAGGACTATGTCAAGTGTATGGGACAAGGATCTGTCCAGCATGTGGAAGGTGGATGTCCATGAAGTATGTGTTCAAGATCAGGATGAGTACGTGTAGCATGTCCAACATCACTGGGTTGGACATGGATTTATTCAGGGTATGCATCATGCTACATAGTGGAGATGGGGAATGGAAAGGCTGGTGTAGGCCATCTGCACATGGCCAATACACCTTAAAGAAAATATGTGATCTGATATGGGTCACTTGAGTGTTCTGTATGGCTGGACAATGATCTCTATATTCATGAATGGCACCCTATTATTATTAGGGTTGCCACATATGACTACCTGACAGGTGTGGTGACGTAGCTATCACAGGAAAGACAACTGCCCAGCTGCATCCCTCACACACAAGTCTCCATTATGCTGACCGCTGCCTAGGTGGTAGTTCATGGGTACAGGGTTATTAACATAGGGGTGACAATGCGAGTCAGCTATTGCTCCTAGATCATAGTCATTCACATACTTCAACAGGCAGATGCCTTTTGTTTGTCTGTGAGGTATGGACTACAATGAGGGGGAATAAAATTCATTAACCCTGACATACTGTAGCTGCCACTGGTGAGATGATCACGTATTATTCAGACACCTTTTGTAGTGTTGGTTCTGCCAGCAGTCCTGTTGCAAAACACTCCTGTGACATAGGAATGTACATCTAGTATACAGAGTTTAGGTGGTACACAGTATGGGTGATGATGTCATATGACCTGGCAAGGTTATGATATGCAGTGTGACATCAACCATACTGTCATCTACAACTGTACTGCTGTCATCACTTAAGTGATCAAGGTTCATGGCCTTCCATACCAGACTCAGCAGGGTAGTAGTAAAGTACTTCCCATTATCAGTGGTGTCTCCCCCTTTGTGGGTTGTGATACCTGTTGGTGTGCACCATTCAGTGTGTACACATCCTGACATGGAGCTATGTTTTACATGATGTGTATGTGGAGAGCATCTTGTTTTGCCATATTTGTATGATACAACCTGTGATATGGGCAGGTCCCATGCAGACGGAGTGCAGCTTGTGCCTGCATAGTTGTGGGTACAGGGGCCCTGTGGTGTACATGGATATATGCTTGTGTACCTGTTGGGGGGAGGGGCATGTGTTTATATTATCCAAGAACCTATCTAGATTGCTTATTCATGCTAAGCACTTGTTCAGGACTTGTAAACACTATGTAAGCTAATAATTACTATAGCACTCAATCTTCCTCATTACCTACAGGTAAGGGTGAACAGGTTTTGTACATACTATTCTCACTTGCATAGAGCAATGTAGCTCTTGTACTCACTTTCCTCACTTATCTAGGTGAATGTAGTTCTATATTCAGGCATGTCCAAGAGTCAACTGCCAGTGTTCTTACCTGTCTATCTGATGAATCTGGACATCTTGAGACAATGTACACATTGCCTCATGTACACAGACAAGCCTCTCTGCCTACCACCCAACACTACAACCTGTGAGATATGCATTCATCTCACCAAACTGGAGGTAAAGGTCTCTCTAACCAAGCCTGACCCTGACTGTCATGTGAAGAAGGTACACATTCGCACAACACCACACTCTTCATATAAGTCTCACTGAATCTACCCCACCATTAACTGGGAAAGCTACTCGTTTACCAACACATTAGCTCAATGGTTTCTGGAATTCATCAACACCAATGCCCTGACTCAACATATCCACACACCCACCAGGGGCAACAATATCCTAGACCTAGTCATTACCAACATGAGTGACTGGTGCTCCACACGTGAAGCCAACTCCTCGTTGGTCCGATCAGACTATGTGCTGAACACCGTTGATATCCACATCCTGCACCTACCCCCCATTAAGGGAACCACAGTATAATATGTCTACAAGGCCAACTACATGCTTCTTAAGACAGACGTGGTGGATGTCATGACACCCATGCAGATGGACAGTACTGTTACAACTGCTGAATCCTACAGAAATACACTCTATAAGCACTTACGAGTGCATGGCTTGTGCTATCCCAAACAGAACCAGGACGCTATACTCCTAATTAACTAAACCAATCTGGTGGTCCCCTGCTATAAACATATTGTACTACAGGAGGAAGACACTGTTGCAAACGAGAGTACAATACCATGCGTGGAGGAGATCCCTTGCTAACCTCAGTAAGAAGGTGAGATTCCTTATAAGATCCTCCAAAGCTAGCTATGAAAACTTTAACGCAACTTTAACCAACAATAACCACAAAGCATTCTATAGCTATGTCACATATCTCAATGTCAACAACCAGATCTGCTCTGAGTTACAGCATAAAGGCATGAACATTACAGAAACAATTGATATTGGCAATATCCTGGAAGATCCCTCTCAAAGCTGCACACTCTAAAGGCAATATCACAGCATCCATGGGACTGGACAATATCCCAGGCTGCATTTTACATGAACTTCACATTGCACTGTCTCCCCACCTATGCATCATGTTCAATAATAGCCTCATATCGGGCATAGTGCCCCCTGAATGGCACACAGCAACAGTTATCCCATTCCACAAAGGTGGCTCCACAATGCACCATGGGACCTATTTCCCTATAGACCTAACTAGCCTGGTCTGCAAGGCTGTGGTATACATCATGGATCACTGTCACAGAGACATTGGGTACCTCCAAACCTTTGACCCCTCCTTGTTTGGCATTGTTAAGGCTGGACCATGCCTCTTAAACCTGGTGGACTTCTTAGAGACAGTTACCAAGGCATTAGATGAGGGTAAGGAGGTCCACACAGCCTACCTAGATCTCTCATAGGCTTTCAACACCATTCCTCCTTCTGGTGTTATCAACATACCCATCTGCCTGAACATTAATCCCTACATCATGTGATGGTTTGCAAAGTGTCTCATGGACAGAACCCACACAGTGGGAGTTGCATACCCTAGGTCTGACTGTATACCAGTTACAACTGGCGTCCCCCAGGGCTCAGTCCTAGGCCCCCTCATGTTCGGTATATACTTCTCTGATGTACAGACAAGCACAGGAGGGCTTTGGCTGAAAAGGTTTGCAGACGACTGCAAACTAGGGGACATAATTGTTTCCCCAGCTGTTACTGACACCCTCTGGAAGGGTCGCACTGGGATGGATAACTGGTATTAATATCATGGCATCAAGCTGAATGTGTAAAAGTGCATAGTCATCCCCTTTGAATATAACTAATTACCAGTGGACTACCACATAGGTGCTAGTCCCCTACATACAGAAAAGGTAATACGGGATCCGGGAACCCCAGTAGATACCAATCCCTCCTTCGATGCCCATAATGACAAGGTGGTTAGAATATCCTTCTACATGGCCCCCCTAATCTCTAATGGGTTCACATCCAGATCAGAGGGGCCATTGTGACTCTACACATGTCATATTAGACCCATTATAGGATACAGCACCCCATTTGGGATATACCTTACAAGACAACTGCAACAGCTTGGAAGACCACACCAGTACCACACCAAGAGGATTACTGACCTCAAACAGATGACGTATGCAGCCCAACCTGCAAAACTCCAGCTGTACTCAGTTGCATACCGCATACTCACAGGTGATCTCTGCTTGACATACAAGTCCCATGGCCAACCCTGTATTGCTGGATAAGCTCCACCTAAACAGAAGCCCCTGAGAGCCACATGCTCTGGGGATATACACCTAACCACAATGATGAGTAGGACACGCTGGATGGATAGATTCCTGACCCGGATACTCCCTATGCTTTGGAACATGATTCCAATGTACATCGGGCAGGGCCCCTCATGAGCACTCTTCAAGGGAAACCTTGACATGTGGATGGGAGACAGTCATGTACCCCGAGGATTACTGCAGTGGCTCTGCTGGACAGAGGCACAGGGAACTATTGGCTCTGCCGTTCAGAGGCACAGGGAACCAACCTATGGGGGTGGCGAAAGCCAACACACGCTAGCTAGGCTTTCAGATAACCTTGGTAAGACAGCCTAGTACCTACCTTTGCACGCATTACATGTCTTATGTGGATGAATAGTTAAATAACTCTTCCACTTTACTTTGCTATCATGCTGATAAACTATCGGCTCACTAAAAGACATATATATCCTGTTATTGTGTATTTTAAATGCCAATTGACATAACTGTTTTCCTACCATTACAGTAATGCTATGTAGCTTGTAATACATATCTGCCTACAATATTGTACATTACACAGTTATTGGCACAATATCCCACATTGCAAATTATACTTGCACAGTGGCCCAACCTTCCACATGTTATTCTCTGTAATACACCCATACATATGGCTACAGTTACAATATACCAACATATACTATCCCCTGTTATAGCACATATGTGTTGGACCAGCCCTGCCACTGACATCAGCTGGTGAGGAGTATTTCTGTTCAAAGCCCTTATAGAGCATCTCTTGTGGTGTATGCAGTGTTTGCCTTGTGACCTACAGCAGTACACACAAATACTACAAGTGTTACTATGCTCAACAATACATCACTACAAGATAACTGTTTCCACTATATGGATTACGTGCACTTTAAATACTACAGAAAAGTACTACATACACAGACATACTGACTGTTCTACATACCTTATTAGTAACCCGAGGTGTCATTAACTGTTGAGTCAATCCTTTTCAGTTTGTGTTTCAATGTTCTTTGTAACGTTTCACTGGTATATACGGATGGTTTGAATGTGTGATAAAAGACATCCTTTTCTAGTTACATATCGGCAACATGTGGCATCCTGTCCACCAATTGCTGCTCCTAAGTAGTTAATTGGATGCACATCAGCTGTGCAGCTACTCCATTAGCCGATACCATGGCAACAGTGGTGTATAAGTGAGTACCCCTTTTGGGGGTTGTCCGTTTGCCTTACTTTCGAGGGAGACAGCCTAGATGTGTTATTGTGATATATTTCAACAGCTATATGGAGACACACAGAGATATATTAGCTTCATGACTCCCGTGGACTGTGTGTAATGGCTAGACGATTTAGTTATATATGTGAGTACAGCTGTTATATTTCAGAACAGTGCTACTTATGCAGGGTTTGTTTGTACCTGATATGTCTGCAGATGTTTAAGTCTGGCAAGGATGTTTGGCCAGCGCAAGGCCATATGGCTATGCATGAACTGTTATGTGGTATACAGTGTGCTCACCAGACATCCTTGATTTGGTGTACAAGTGTAGCATACTGTGCTGTTACTCACTAATTGCTAACACATCCCAGTGTATGCACAACCCTCTGAAACAGGATTAGTGCAAACAAACCCTATTACATCAGCAGCTGTTCCATTGTATAACAGTAGCTATTTCACATAGGGCCATGTTAGTGTGTCTCTGACAAGGTATGTTAAGGCTTCTGCAGATGTCATACAGTATGTGAATGATTTGTGATGTTATTACAGTTTGTATTGTAATATGTTTGGGTGTGGGGGTGATGTTGGTTGGTGTGCTTAGCAGATGCAGGTGTGTAGGAACTGCTTTTATACATAATTGCTATGTGCGTGAGGGTTCCTTTCCTATTTGAACACCTATCCTTGTGTGGACTAATACAATGGTAATTGCAGACTGATTCATTAAGGCACTGTTATGTGGTTCCTGTATAGCATGCAGGGGATGTTAGTCCTTGAATCCCTTCGGTAATACATCTGAATGTAATAACGTGTTGCTACATGATAGCTGTGTATTTCTGTCATAGGTATTCGCAGTCATCATAGTTGTGTTGGTGACTGACCTTCTTTGGCTAGGGTTGCCACCTTTTCATATGGCCATAGTGGGACCTTTTCGGGACACACATCTGATTTTACAGGCCGACACAAACCCACGGTCAATACAAGAGATAGAACTTTCCTTTCTTGCCTAATTATAAGCTTATTCTTGTAGCAATTTAGCTGCTTATCCTGTTTCCTGTAGCATGTAGGTATTTTAGATACAGAAATAACTATTGTATGCAACTATTACAGTACATATGGGACATAATTATGTCCTAAAATCCAGGGACATTTGCCACGTTTAATATATTTGGTCAGGACACAACCGCCCAAAGAGGGAGTGTCCCTCGCAAAGTGGGACAGGTGGTAACACTATCATTGGCTCATGTCCATAGCACATATTTGTAATAGTGTATAGGCATATACTCTCCATATCCTTTGTTCATAAAGGTTGGTAGTGGCGGAAAGTGTGAGGTGTCATTAACTGTTGATTCAATCCTTTTCAGTTTGTGTTTCAGTGTTCTTTGTAACATTTCACTGGTATATACAGATGGTTTGAATGTGTGATAAAACACATCCTTTTCTAGTTACATATCAGTAACATGTGGCATCCTGTCCACCAATTGCTGTTCCTAAGTAGTGAATTGGAAGCACATCAGCTGTGCAGCCACTCCATTAGCCGATACCATGGCAACAGTGGTGTATAAGTGAGTACCCCTTTTGGGCATTGTCTATTTGCCTTACATTCGAGGGAGACAGCCTAGATGTGTTATTGCGATATATTTCAACAGCTATATGGAGACACACAGAGATATATTAGCTTCATGACTCCCGTGGACTGTGTGTAATGGCTAGATGATTTAGTTCTACATGTGAGTACAGCTGTTATATTTCGGAACAGTGCTACTTATGCAGGGTTTGTTTGTACCTGATACTTCTGCAGATGTTTAAGTCTGGCAAGGATGTTTGGCCAGCTCAAGGCCGTATGGCTATGCATGAACTGTTATGTGGTGTACAGTGTGCTCACCAGACATCCTTGATTTGGTGTACAAGTGTAGCATAATGTGCTGTTACTTACTAATTGCTAACACATCCTGCTGTACGCACAACCCTCTGAAATGGGATTAGTGCAAACAAACCCTATTACATCAGCAGCTGTTCCATTGTATAACAGCAGCTATTTCATATAGAGCCATGTTAGTGTGTCTCTGACAAGGTATGTTAAGGCTTCTGCAGATGTCGTACAGTGTGTGAATGATTTGTGATGTTATTACAGTTTGTATTGTAATATATTTGGGTGTGGGGGTGATGTTGGTTGGTGTGCTTAGCAGATGCAGGTGTGTAGGAACTGCTTTTATACATAATTGCTATGTGCGTGAGGGTTCCTTCCCTATTTGAACACCTATCCTTTTGTGGACTAATACAATGGTAATTGCAGGCTGATTCATTAAGGCACTGTTATGTGGTTCCTGTATAGCATGCAGGGGATGTTAGTCCTTGAATCTCTTCAGTAATACATCTGAATGTAATAACGTGTTGCTACATGATAGCTGTGTATTTCTGTCATAGGTATTTGCAGTCATCATAGTTGTGTTGGTGACTGACCTTCTTTGGCTAGGGTTGCCACCTTTTCATATGGCCATAGTGGGACCTTTTCGGGACACACATCTGATTTTACAGGCCGACACAAACCCACGGTCAATACAAGGGATAGAACTTTCCTTTCTTGCCTAATTATAAGCTTATTCTTGTAGCAATTTAGCTGCGTATCCTGTTTCCTGTAACATGTAGTTATTTTAGATACAGAAATAACTATTATATGCAACTATTACAGTACATATGGGACATAATTATGTCCTAAAATCCAGGGACATTTGCCACGTTTAATATATTTGGTCAGGACACAACCGCCCAAAGAGGGAGTGTCCCTCGCAAAGTGGGACAGGTGGTAACACTATCATTGGCTCATGTCCATAGCACATATTTGTAATAGTGTATAGGCATATACTCTCCATATCCTTTGTTCATAAAGGTTGGTAGTGGTGGAAAGTGTGATTGCTATGGTCTATGTTACACACATATATGAACACTTCAACCGCTGTATACGAGAGACCGATGGAATCCCAAAACCACAGTGTTCCGATGCACACAGTACCAGGACCAGTCTCCCATACCCCGCATTACCGACATCGACAGTAACTCGCGAAGGTAACACGAACATAGAACACACACATGCACACACAGACACATTGCTACCCAACACCTCCAAACAAACCATGCTACACTACATATGAGCAGGTGGCCAAGTCCCCCTACAACCCCCATGTAGGTGTCTGCGCCCCCCACACCACCGCCTACTTTAATATTCTACATCCTAGGTCACGCAAACAGATGCACATAGCTAACTTACAACCACACATTACAGTCCCCCAAGAACACACACCATGCACAGAACACACACTTACACACACTACAGCCCTAAGAAATACACTTACACACAGTAAACTACCCGAACCGCAAAACCAGAATCACTGACTAACTGTCCATTAACATTGTGAGATTACACCTCGCACATCTGGTGTTTCGGTACTGTGTTCTTTCGGACCTTAAACCTCAGGATTACGTGCGTTGGTATGTAAAGCAGTTGGTATGTGGTAGGTATCCCATTTATATGTACCTCCATAGTTATGTAGATGTTGTTAACCTATCTGTATATCTACATATATATGTATATCCCCATATATCGATATCTCTCTCTCTCTCCCTCTATATATATATATATATATATATATATATATATGTTGATTTATATATATATATATATATATATATATATAGAGAGAGAGAGAGAGAGAGAGAGCATACACCTTTCATTGGGTACATACCGGTTTGTCCTATTTCAGCACATTCCTTCCTTTGGTGTTTTATCTTGTCAGTATACACGACTGCCAGTGGTACATCTCAGGTAGCTTAGTGGTATGTTATTATGATGAATGTGTACATGGTTGCGTGTTCTAATCCTGGCAGTGGTATCTTACCTCTCAGAGCAGGCACTGGTAGTGCAAGGGTGATTAACACACATTTCAGCGGTTGTGTGTTCCACATGTTTATTATTCTGTGGAGAACTACCTATATATGCAAGCTGTGTTTAAGGTATACTATGCAACATGTACACATCTGTGAAGATTCCTGTCAGGGATACTCCCCATTATTTGGAACTACATCTCTTATTACATTATACAAAACCCCTCACTGACACTCCAGGGAATCCTTGCAGAGTGGGTGGTGAACAGTAGCTACACCCCAGGGATCCCACAAGTGGCTCTGCTCCACAGAGGTACAGTTAGTTGATCGATGGGGTGGCGACAGCAGACATGTTTTGCCTATGCTCGTGAGTGGCCTCGGTGGTTGGGCATGTACCTACCTATGTATCTATGAACCTGTACATACAGTATGGACACATGCTGATAGCTTAATTTACTGTTCAGGTATTGACTTACCTTGTGCCAATGGCGGTTGTGTGTACAATAGTTGAGGGCTACCTATGTAGGATGCACACAGTAGACCACCTATACATGACAATTTACAGGTGGTCGTGTGTGTGTGCCATCCATGTTTGCTGTGTGTGCAGGTGGAGAAGGGTGTCACTCCATGAGTGCCTACACTGTCGGTGTGTGTGCTATACGCTCCCTCTTTGCCAAGGCATGGGCATACTGGGCACGCCTCTGTTTGCCTACTGGGCTAGCGCAGGGTGTTCATGGACTGAGTCCCCCTGTGCCTGTGGGTCCCTTGGCAATGGTGGTGGTCTGTGAGGGCCTTCACCATTCTGTCCATGCTGCAGCTGTTTCCGCAGGATCATATTGTGTAGCATGGCACATACTATGAAGATGTGGGCACACATTCCTGGAGAGTACTGCAAGGCTCCACCAGATATGTCCAAGCAATGGAACTGTGATTTCATCATCCCAAACAAGAGCTCTATGATTATTCTGGTTTCTGCTTGTGCTTCATTATGGCGTTCTTGAATGGCTGTGTGTGCATTTCTGATGGGAGTCATCATTCACGGTTCCAGTGCATAGCCAGCATCCCACCAGGTAGCCATATGGGATGTCCCCCCTGGCAAATACCTGATGCAGCTGTGAGGAATGCCAGATGTGTGAGTCGTGATAGCTTCCAGGGCTGCCATCACACACATCCATGATAATGACCTGGGCATTGCACACGACCTGGCAGTTGATGGAGAGGAATCCCTTGCAGTTTATGTAGCGCGTACCCTGCTCACCGGATGGTGACTTGATGTGTATGTGCGTGCAGTCTATTGCACCCAGTACCTCCGGGTAGTCTGCCACACAGTGGAAGAGACACATATTGCTGGCCAACTACTCCTGCATTCGGGGGAAGTATATGTGCTCATTGGCATGTGGTAACATGGCATCCAGGAACTGGTGGAGTACCCTGGATGCTGATGCCTGTGAGATCCCCATGATATCCCCAGTTGACCTTTGGAAGGTACCTGTGGCTAGTATTCTCAAGCTTCCACATACTTTCATGTCCACTGGGATGGGTTTCCATCTGTTACATCTGGCTCTGAGGCATGGTCGGCACAGCTTAACAAGTTGCTGTATGATGTCCCTGCCCACCATGTAATGCTCTACTATCTCCAGATCATGTAGCCCCTGGTAGGTTACCCTGGATCTGAACACTCATCCTCCGGTGCCTGAGATGGTTGTCAGCATCATCCTCCACACCACCATCAGTCTCCAACACATGCTGGTGAATCAAAGCTATGGCAGACCCTAACATATACATATTAAAAGTTCCCCATCTGTATACACCAATGGTGCAGAGTGTCTGGGAATACACAAGTGCATATGTGGGGCTTTCACATCTTATGCTAGTGTGCAATGGATGATGCTGGTGTAATTGGGTGTGTTTGTGCTATTCCAGCTGCAGGGTATCTTAATTATTGGTTTTACAGCAGGTACTGCTATTGTGGGGCCTTTGGTGTTGACTTAAGCTTGTCTGCCGTGATTCATCTATTGTCCTTTACTTCTATTTTCAACCCAATTCCCCTCCCATTGTCAGGCATGCATCCAGCTGCTGCCTTTGTTGTTTTGTGATTCCACAACCCGGGATTGTGTTAGGAAATGTCTTATGTAGCTGATCTACTGCAAGTTTGCTTTGTTCTGCTGTGACAGTTGTCTTTTCTTTGCTTTACAGCACCTCCTTTTTCCTGTTCTGCAGGTAGCTGCTAGCAGCCTTGTTAGCTGTTGTCTATAGCCCACTGTGAGTTTCTAGGTGTTAATTACTCATTTGTACTCCAATTACCATGCTGCAGCATTTCCTTAATGTCTTCTTGTATCCTTCCTGTTTCAGCTGTGGTGTGCACCACACACAGCCATTTACCAGATTTTGTGCGCGTTTTCATCCACGTTCACATGAACTTTCAGTTACCTTGTGTGCTCTCAGCTAAGCAAAGCTATGGCTACTTCCACACCCCTATCCTGCGGCTTTGTTTAGCAACATGCAACACGGATTAGCAATGATCCAATGTACTTACAGCTACGGTGGTGCGCCCCTCTCTTGACGTCATGTTTACCTCCAGGCCACTCCTCGGTGTTGTAACGCTACACCATGTGGTACATCCTTACGCTGCTGGGGCATTTGCGATTCAGTATTACTTGACTCATTTGCATGGCATTGACTGCTAATTCCTAGTTACCGCACGGAACACTGTCACAGACCCTTAGCAACCCTTGCGCCGTGGTTGTGGTGTAGCATGCGTGCCATTGACTATTATGGGGATATCATGAATTGCATTACATTACAGTTTTATGCCATCTAAATATATTTTCCTTGTGATCCCATTTGCGCACCAATGCACTGTGGTTTTACTTTGAGTTTGTGTGGCCATGACATTAAATGTTATTTTTTATATGTTGTGCATGTTGTTTTATGCCATTGGCTATATGTTTAGCCATTGGCATATATTAACATTATAATACATAAGTTTGGTCCGCTTTCATGGCTCCAATTTTATGTTTGACAAAATGTAAACTGTTTTTTTTTGGTTTACATTTCTACATGCTTATGCTATACCTGCACAACTTCATGAATTGTTATATACATTCATTTGCATGCTACACTGCTGTGCATGGGGTAATTAGCATACATGCGCCGGGAGCTGCGCAGCTCTGGTGTATGCTGGTAGTGCACGTGGAAACAGCTCTTACCTGAATCGCTCGACGGCCATATTTGGCACTAGATCGCGGACGCTACTCTGGTGCATGGCGCAAGCTTCATGAATCCTGAGGATTATATTTGCATTCTACAGCTATTACAGTTTTATACTTGACTGCAGCACATTACCTTACAGCTTGAATGCATACAGTTGTACTGCAATGGTTAAATCAAGACAATTCGGATGTACACACTTTACCTTGGTGTTATTGGTATTGTTTGTGTGTTGTTGCAGAGCAGTTGGCATTATTCCTTTCTTGACAAACAGCTCTAATTCCATACTTATTGCATTGCAGTCTTTATTGTATATACTTTAATGCGGTTTCTGGTACTGTTTCAAGTTTGTGTTGGACAACAGTTGCCATTATTCAGGTCTTGCAATACAGCTCTACTTCCATGATTATTGCACTACAGCCTTTATTGTATATACTTTAATGCAGGTAATGATATTGTTTCATGTTTTTATTGCACTACAATTGGCATTATTCATTTCTTTGCACTACAGCTCGAAGTCCACATTTATTGCAGTACAAACTTTACTGTTCAATCTTTGTTGCAGTTAATGCTTTAATCTTTCTTGCTTATTTCACTACACTTAGCATAATACATCCATACTCACCACACTCATGGCACAACCTGGCCAAGCGCCTGGCATACACCTAGAGGTTGTGAGCCCTCTTCTCTGCAGCTATTGGGAGAGAAGCACACCATTATGCATACCAGTTTAGCAGACTTTCAGATTAGATATTGGTAAAACAGAGGTAAAAGTACTTACATACATGCCGGACATTCCCTGCCTTAAATGCTTGAATACAGGTGTCCAAGAGATCCCCCTTTCATCTCTTCAGGTCATCATGGTGGTGATGACACTGCTCACCTGTGTGGGGGATACCAGTTGCACTGGTGAGTTCCCTTGCCAGCCAGTCCTAGGCCTCCACCTTGCACTGTGAGCCCTGGTAATCCCCCTGCAGAAGCCAGGCTTCATGTTTTTTTACTAGGAGTCTGACTATAACCATGGACTCCAGACTGCCCCAATGCTGTGCCCAAAAATATGAACCCTCACCAACATCTGCCATGGTATCCTTCAGAGACAGAACTCCAATGGATTATGCTGTATTCCTGCCTATTGGGCTTAATATAGCCTGTTTTCCTACCATTACATGCCTTTGGGCAACATTTAAAAATGTGGCATGTCACTTAGTGCACAAACCAGTGTAGCTGAGCTGAGCAGTGTGAAAACTCGAGGACCCGTATGCTTAGCAGTGCTTAGCAGTGCACAAACTAGCCAAGCAAACCCAAGCAGTGCATACAATTTTCAGCTGTTATTGTGTTTATGCAGTGCTTAGCAGGTCTTAGCAGATCTTAGCAGAGCACAGCAGGCCAGAATTTAAAAAAATAATTGCTATAATTTGTATTTTGAAAATAAATGCTTATTTCCCCTTCCAAGTATTCAAACCCTCCACCTACTTCTCATGAGGCCATACCTCTACCCATTTAATTACAAGGATATGTGGAATTCTGCTATACCTTTACATATACCTCTGAGCTACCTTTAAGCAATACTGAGCACCATGCTTCCCTGTACAAACCTGCTCAGCTATGCTTAAACATGACATTTAAATAAATAATGAATTGCATCTGGTTTCTATTTTTAGATGTCTGGCTGGTGTCTCAGTGCCGCTTAGCATTGCTGCACTCTGTGTTGCACAAAAATGATGTTAAAAAATTAACGTTGGAATAATAGAATTGGACAGTGCAGGGAGGATCTTACTCATCTGCAGACACAGTTGGCACTACACTCCCTACACTGTTCCAATAACCATGTTCCACTGCTCTGCCTCAGCAGTGTGCCATGATTAATATGCATGGTGCACTGCAAGGGGGAACCATGTACACGGACATGGTAACATTCCACGTAGGCTCTGAGCTATGCCTACACAGATTTTATTAAATCCTGGGGATTGTAGCTTTTGGCTATTTTTTGAAGAATGTTTAGTTATTGTTAGGTAGAGAGATAGTACAGTTGTTTGTCTATTCAACAAGCAAACTAGAGAGTTTGGTATCCATGATAGGTTGTATTCTGTTAATATATAAAGTAACAGTTGTAGACTTGTTTTTGTTATTTATGAGTTTTAGTAGTGTAGGTTGTAAAAAGTAAGAATTAGAAAAATGTGGCATGCTTAGACAGTGTTGGGGGAATGCATTAGAGTCTTATATGCAAATAAATTAATATAGTGAATAAATGTGTCAAAATATCTTATAAAAGAAATATTTTTAAATACGCATTATGGATAGGTTTAATCTATTATCTAGTAATGTGAAATTATTAATTAATGGCAACAAAAATAAATTATTAATGAGATAGCTAAAATTAAATAGAGGAAACATTATATTCTTGTAAGATACTCACTTGATAGATAAATATATACGATATTTAAATAATGTACATTATGAAATGTTATCATCTGCTTCTTTTAACAAAAAGAGGAAAGAAACAGCTATACGTTGAAAAAAAATCTTCTGTAATACCTAAGGTTGTGGTATCCATTAATGATCCTAAAGGAATGTATACATTTGTAATAATCAAATATAAGGGCAAACTCTATACACCAGCTAATTTTTACTTGATGTCTGGGAATGGTGCAGCAGTGGCTAAGGATCAGTTACATTTAT
This sequence comes from Protopterus annectens, assembly GCF_019279795.1. Classification (NCBI taxonomy): domain Eukaryota; kingdom Metazoa; phylum Chordata; order Ceratodontiformes; family Protopteridae; genus Protopterus; species Protopterus annectens. The sequence continues at coordinate 886,886,280 of NC_056728.1, read as the reverse complement.
TACAAAGTCTTTGGAAGGATAGTTTAATTACAGCAGAGATTTTAACTGCATATCTAGTAAAGAACATACAAGTGAACAGAAGAAAGCTTAGATTATTGCATCAGCTAAAGCACCAAACAGATGTATTAGTAATAATAATTTAGTAGATTTAATAGTAAAAGCAGAAGATAAGTCATTGTCCTTCACTCATTATTCTTATGCATATGGGACAGATACTAGAATTGATAGGATTTATGCTTTTTGAAACTATTCCTTGTCCTTTATCTCATCATAAGGTATTAAGTATTAATATATTAATGGATATAAGGAAATTTCAGATTATTTATATAATCCCAGTATATATGATGAAATTAAAAGAATGTAAGAGTTATCTTAAGGAACAAATTGAGAATATTTTAACTTTGAAAAACAATGGTCAGATTCATAATGTCATACTATGAGATTCCTTAAAATGTATGTTAAAGATAGACTAGGGAGATGGGATAGTAATGAAAGAGTGGAACAAAGAGTTGCTAGAAATGCAAGATGAAATATACAAAGCGAGGTTTGAAAAACAAAGAAATGACATAAAACTGAAGTCATTAAAAAAATAATGACAAAACATGAAACAGTGTTAATGCATAAAGTAGAGACAGCTTTAGAAAAAATAAAATTGCAAAGTTATCCGATAACTTCAAAACATCTGCATAGATTAGCTAATAAGAAGTAAGATTAAACAAAAATGCACAAATCAATAATATCCTAAATCCTCACACTAACAAGCTTACTTCAGACATAGAGGAAATGCTTAATATTTTAAAAAATGCTATGAGGATCTTAATAAGGATTAAAAAAATAATATTAATGAGTACAAAATTGACAACCATTTAAAGAAAAATGTTACTAATAAGCTTAATGACCAACAAATATCTCTGTTGAATAAGCCTATTACCCTGATAGAAGTAAAGAAAGGTTAAAAAATGGAAAAACGGTAAAGCTCCAGAGTTAGATGATTAACATATGAAAGTACATAGACTGCTTCTTTTACCAATTTTAGAATTACTGAGTGACATTTTCAGGATAATTCAGAGTGACAAAATAATTCCTCCCTCGTGAAAATTTTCTTTAACCTCACCTATAGTTAAACAAGGAAAGGAAACGTTAGTTTCCTCATATAGACCTATTTTATTATTAAATATTGTTTTTAAAAATATTTACTTCCATCTTCTCTACAAGATTAAGAGCTGTAGTAGATTAATTAATAAATCTCAAACAGAATTTATAGTCAATCGAGTAATGAATGATAATATAAAAGGATAGCAACTATCTTAGATTTAGCAAAAACAATGAACAAGAAATTGGCCCTAATTAGCTTAGATATCAACAGAGCTTTTGATTCTGTAGATTGGAACTACTTGTTTAAAACTTTAGAAGCATTTGCATTTCCAGAACAATTTATTGGAATGTTAAAAAAGACTTTATACAGACTCCAAAGCATATGTTAAAATTGGAACTTGCATTTCTCAGGGATTCACTTTAAATAATGTTGCAAAGCAATGGTGTCTCTTGTCAACTCTACTATTTGCTTTAGTTATCAAACCCTTAGTTTATAATATAAAAAGTAATGAGAAAATGGATGGATTGTCAATTAAAAAGATTGTCAGTCTAAAATGCAGCTTTTTGCAGACATTTTGTTAACTATAGGAGATTTAAATTATTCATTTTAAGCAACAAATGAGGAAATTGAAAGGTTTAAAGAAGTACTGCTGTTGAAATTTAATAATAAAACTGAAACCTTAGTGTCCAATCAATTACTAGATAGTAAGTTTAAAGATAAATACAAAAACAATTAGGAAAGAAAATAATTAAAATATTTAGGAGTAAAAAGATGTGAGTAAGATTATTAATAATAATTTTGAAAAAAAAAACTGAAGAAGTGTTACTTCATATTAAAAATAGAATTAATGTTTTTTTTTTTACTTTCAAAGATAGGTTAGTACTTAATAAAATGATTATAGTACCCAAGATTATAAATATATTGCATTCACTAGCTTTAATACCTGACACAAAACTTTTAATGAAAATGTAAAAAAAGAAAATCTTAACTTCATTATGGTATCCTAAAAAGCCAGGAATTGCTTATAGAAATCATATAAGTTTATGGGAGTATGGTGGTATTAGCTTCCCAGATGTAGAATCTAATTCTGTTGCTACAGATTTTAACTCTATTATACTCTGGATAGACTCAACTTACACTTGTCAATGGAAAACCATTCAGGAGCAGATTTTACTAAATTCTTATAAGTTTATGAAATATGTTAAACTACATTTATTTATCTATTTCCAGTCTGATGACCGGGGAGGTCCACTGGGCACAGGGAACCCATTTTCAGTGAATGCTCTGGGAGAAAAGCTCTGCATTACATAGTTTAGTTACATATACAATCATAGTAAAGAAGACACAATTATAATTTCATTTCATGCCAGAGAACAGGAATAAATTATTTGGTTACATAGTCCCTGGGATTCATGAAGCTTGCGCCAGGCGCAGGTGTAGTGTTAGCGATCTAACGCCAAATATGGCCGCTGAGCGATTCAGGTACGAGCTGTTTCCATGTGCACTACCAGCATATGTCACGGCTGCGCAGCTCCCCGTGCATGTATGCTAATTACCACATGCGCAGCAGTGTAGCATGCAAATGAAGGTATATAGCGATTCATGAAGTGGTGCAGGCGTAGTGTAAGCATGCATAAATGTAAACCAAAAAAAAGTTTACATTTTTTCAAACATAAAATCAGAGCCATGACAGTGGACCAAACTTATGTATTATAATGTTAATATATGCCAATGGCTAAATATATAGCCAATGGCATAAAAAACATGCACAACACATAAAAAATAACATTTAATGTCATGGCCACACTAACGCAAAGTAAAATCGCAGTGCATCAGTGTGCAAACGGGATCACAATGAAAATATATTTATATGTAATAAAACTGCAATGTAACACATTTCATGAATTCCACATAATAGTCAATGGCATACATGCTACACCACAACTATGGTGCAAGGGTTGCTAAGGGTCTGTGACAGTGTTCTGTGTGGTAACTAGGAATTAGTAGTCAATGCCATGCAAATGAGTCAAGTAATACTGAATCACAAAATCCCGGCTGGCGTAAGGATGTACCTCACAGCATAGCAGTACAACACTGAGGTGTGGCCTGGAGATAAAGATGACATCAAGAGAGGGGAGCGCCACCTTAGCTGTAAGCACATTGGAGCATTGCTAATCCGAGTTGCCTGTTGCTAAGCAAAGCCGCAGGATAAGGGTGTGGAAGTAGCCATAGCTTTGCTTAGCTGAGAGCATACAAGGTAACTGAAAGGGCATGTGAATGTGGATGAAAACATGCTCAAAACCTGGTAAACGGCTGTGTGTGGTGCGCACCACAGCTGAAACAGGAAGGATACGGGAAGGCAATAAGGAAATGCTGCAGCATGGTAATTGGAATACAAATGAGTAATTAACACCTAGGAACTTACACTGGGCCATTGGCAACAGCTAACAAGGCTGCTAGCAGCTACCTACAGAACAAGAA